>NW_020618823.1:610796-641423 GCF_003573695.1 Papaver somniferum | reverse complement strand
AAAAAAAAATAAAAGAAATCTAAAAGAAAAAGGAAAATAAATTATATACAAAAAAATAAAATAAGTTATATACAAAAATTAATATCAATCAGAGTGTATTATGCAACCACTCCCCGGCAGCGGCGCCAAAAACTTGGTAGGATCGAAAACCTACAATAATAACACTGCAAGTGCACAATGTCTAACTAGTAGAACAATGGCAAGTACAGGTCGTTCCCTCGAGGAGTGTGAAATACTCAACCAACTAATATCAAAAGTAACTAATCGACAAAATGATGTTTTAACGATTTTTCAGGAGTTTGGAACAAAATGATATAATATAAAAATGGGTTATTAAGGTTTTCGGTTTCCACCAATTAATTATGCAAACTCTACTAATCCTTATATTCCATGCATTATCAAATATTGTTTCTCCGCTATAGTTTTCTTCGCTTCATGGGTAGTGATTCTAAAGCATTACCTATCAATCCTTGCATACCACGTTTAGGGATTTAACGGAAGCACGAAATATCAATTCAAAAGCATAAATAATCAAGAAAATCACATAAACGATTAAACACCAGGCTATATGAAGAAAATATATTAATCAATCAAATCATTATTTAATATATAAATAAAGAGTTCACACAATTAAATTGGTTTCTACCTAAACCTTAACATGGCTCTAGATAGACATGGCTTTCTCAAAAGCCATAAACATATTCAAATCAAACTAGCTAAGCAAAAATGGATCCGGAGAAGAAGAAACTCCAAACCCTAGTATTCTCTGTTCACGGCCGTAGCCGCACGCCTCTTCTTTCGTTTTTTTCTTCTCTGTTCATAATATAGGTGCTGCTGCGACTTCCAAATAAGACCTAGCCATCTGAAAAAGGCCCAGTCCAAAACGTCACCCACCGGCTTCCAAATCCATGCCACGTCCAAGCTCTTTACTTCATTGCCAAATTCCAGGGTCTGCCAAAAACCCGTCCACAGCAGCATCTCAAGTGATTGTTTTCTTCCAAAAATGTCCCATACACAGCGACGTACCACCCTTTTAACAGCGTTTATGATTTTCCAGGGTCAATTTCCGATACTGGCAGTAAGCCTAAACTATCACCAATTCCATCGTAAGCAGCCTCTTAGCCTTGATAAACATTTCTTCTCACGGACCTGAAGTGACATTAGACTCCACTCATTATCTGTCATGATCAACACAAGCTCCTTCCGGAATCCATTTACAGCACTTCCTCTACGTAACTGAATTACCAATCCTCCCATTACTCTCTGCGAACTTCGAGTTAAACCTGAACTTGGAGCATCTCCATTGTGGCTTCTTTTGTTGTTGCCAATTCTTTCTCAAGTACGGCAACTGTCCAACTTCTGACCATCTAAGTTTCAGCTCCTTCCCAGATGACCACAAGACTAGTTTCATTGCGTCAAATTCTTTATCGATTGCACAGCTCATACACACATCTCCACTTCACTGACTGCAGCCATCTCTATTCGATATGTCCTTCACTTTCAGGGTCAAAGGTTACAACCTCACCCATAATCTCTCCAAATAGCTTAATAATATCCACATGATAAAAATCAGGTAGAAGATTTTTGAATTCTGTCCAAGGGGGCTAAAGTGAAGTTTAACTTGGTATGATCAACATTAGGAAGCCACATTTTAAACACCACAGTGTAGCCTTCAAAATTCCAAGAACCAGCATATAAGATTGAATTACGATCACTATCATTTTCGAAGGTAATAACATAGACGTTATTATCCAAGCCGCGTAGATAAAATGCCCAACGCTTACCTCTTTTCAGATGTGGCCAAACATATTTAGCAGCCTTGATGGCATCCTGCGGTATCATGATACCTGGTGCATAAACTTTGCCAGCTAAACCAAGTTCCCAGCCAGGCATTCCTTAAAATGCTCATCTTGAGAATGAGTAATTTCTCTCTGAGTTGAGGTTGTAGCGCCCAGTTGAGTTTGATCGAACTTGTCTGTGATAGTAGTGATTGACATGATTAAGAGCAGAATATGCAAGTATTGGACAAGATGAGTTGCGGCAACTAAGTGGTGATACCATTTTATACACATAAAGATACTTGGCAATTATGTCAATGTGATGATGAAGTATGAAACAGAGTGACAAGTTTTCACGATCGATAAGTCGAAGATGTGGTCCAGTTAAGTTACGACAGATTACATAGGGAGAACAAAGCACCACTGCTAGAAGAAGCCAACATAATAAACGCCACCTGAAGATGAGCCAACTAAAAATTGCCACTAGCACCATCACCACCAAGTCGTGGAAATCAGGAAATTACACCATCAAAATCCGAAACAAGAATTCAAATTTTGGGATAGATATGACATGAAAGGATAACAGAGAGAATAGAATCATATGCTTAGCAAATCATAAGTTAATTCATGGAAACGACAGGATAAGTATGAATAAAACATTACTGAAACTTTCACGTAGAACATACAACAAATAGTTGGACGACAAGTATAAAGATACGAAGAAAACAACAAGATTAATATAACATGACATTAAAGGAACATGTGAAGTTGTCTGTAAACTTTAAACCATACAAACCAACATAGATTTTATTTGAAAACACTAGGGAACAAACATCAAAGGAGGAGAGAACTAAAAGCTAAAGGAGGAAAGCATGAAAGCAATGAAAGTTGTTAAAAGAGACAAGACAATGATGTAATCAATAAACAATGTATCCCATGAAACAACTATTATTAAGAATTGCAAGAAACCAGAGAAGAAAAGGTTGCATTTATGGAGTTAGGAAAACCCTTGATTTGCAGTTTGACCAATTTTGACTAGCGCGTTGACCATCGCCATGACTTTCTCCAGAGAAGGTCGGTTCGTTTAGTTCAATGATGCAAAAAACACCCAAAGCTTCGAATAGTCCAACTAATTAATACCGAAAGTTTCGAATAGTCTAAAGCATCAGCTTAGTTATTTTTTTTAAAATTTTTTTTTAAGCAAGCATCAGATTAGTTGAACAAATTTATGTAACTCGATCTATCGGATGAAGTGTTTAAAAATTGAGACAACAATGACGGGAACAACTGGGTTGATGGTTGATGAAAATGGGTGTACAACTCACTACTCTGTTTGAGGAGATTTAAGATTAGGATTGTTTTGTTTTACCCGCTTCACTCACACTGACACCATCACCACTAATTGGGTACCCAGTGAAAACATGAATGGGCATGTATCGAATTGAGGTAATCGATTGATGTAAGTGAATCAATTTGTTGGTTTCACAATGAATCAATATTTCACTTTTTTAGAATTTGAAATAAGTTAGAACTTGAGGCTGATTCGTTGAAAATTTGCAGAATGGGTGAATGTTAATTGTTGGTAAGATTAGGCCATATGGGTAATCTAACCCTTTCATTATTTTGCAAATGTACACGGTTACGGTGGTGGTGGTGGTGGTGCTGGTTATGGTAGTGGTGTTGGTGTTGGTTATGGACTCGGTAAGTATCCGGATTAAAATTGAAAAATTGAAACTTTTTAATTTTGGTTTTCATGGAAGTTGGCAGAAGTGTTGATTACGATTGTGGTACTGGTTACAATGTAGTGATGGCGGATACGTTGGTGGATCTGGTTACAGTGGTGGTGATGGTTGCACTCTATTCACGACGGAGGTGTTTTAGGCACGGTGGAGGTTTTTAGGGAACATGAGGTGACCGGTAGAGTAAATGGAAGTGTTTTTTACTTTTTGTAATTAAGTTGTCAAGTTATGGTGTCACCCATCGTTGCTTAGTTGTGGTAGTGAAATAAGGGAGGGCTGTTTAGTAATTAAGGGAGGCCACAGTCTAAAAAAATCTTTCTTCTTTATATTAGTGTAAGATGTGCATAATGGGTTTATGGCGAAACAAGTTTATGCATGCTTCATACTTTGTTTTGCAAATACAGGCACACAATTAGGCTATACGAATCCACCTATAAACCGATTATTCAGGCTTGATTAGGGAATCGATTTATATGAGTGTCAGTATAATCTGATCTTCAAGCCTTAGAGATGCAATTTTTCTGTATCTTTTTTTCTAGTCAGAATCAGATTACATGTGCAAATATATAAACCGATTAGTGCTGATGGAAAATAATTTTTTTACAGGCGCACAATCGGTTTATATTGCTAAACATAAAGACCGATTTCTGTTGGCATAAAAAAAATCGGGTTTTAAGGACATTCAAGAGGACCGATTGTGCTCAATTATTTCACCTTTTTTGAAAAAACTAACTGCTGGGGTCTTTCTCTATATAAAGAGATCTCATCCCTGGACCCAATTTGCCCCAAACTTGCTCATTATATTCACTCCTACTCCATATACTCCACAACTACTCATTTCATACCTCCACATACAAGAAATGGCATTGTTTGACTCCGCTGAAGATTTGGCAATCATCAAAGCATGGTCCAGCGAACGTCGAGTTCTAGATCACTCCTTGTCCGAGACCTTTTGGGTGAAGATATATAACAAAATTAGGAAAGATTATGGGAACTGAGGACAAGAAGTCTTCAACAAATCCATGATAGGCACCAAGTCATCCTAGATCCGATAGTTGCTTTTATTACTATCCAACAACCGATTTTGAATGCTAGCCACTTTAGCTTGTCCCTTTAACAATGTATAAGTACTTTTATGGTTTATCCTACAAAATCTACTTTTATCAATTTGTAACTAACAAAGTAAGTTTATGTCGTGTTTTTGTAGCACGAAGCCATGAAAGCACGCTACTTGGAGGAAAAGGGGGAAGCATTCACATTTGATGAAAGCTATCACTTCATGGAACCCAAAATTCCGGAAGTACGCCACAGACTCTACGGTGGGTGAATCGAATTCGGATTCCTCGGACGAAGATTGGAGTTTTTGTGTAGATTTTGTGGGTAGATCTCTATGTAAACCCTCACAAGAATATAAATCGTTCACTAGGGTCACCTAAGAGTTCAAAGGCTTGATGCACGTGCTAAGTGCATCCGTGATTCATACGAAAAGGAGTAGATTTTAAATGAATGAACTTTTTTTTCTTACGAAATGAAACAATCCGTTTATATATGATGCCAAAAAAGACCGACTATGGGAATCGGATTTCATCTATGTAACCGATTCTGGATGCCCTTCTTGAATACCAAAACACATAAACACCCAAAAAAATTAATTAACACTGATTAATCAGGAGTAAAATAGCTAGAAAGAAAACAGTTGGTTAAGGGGTTTTGGGAAATTACTTCCTAATAACCCTCTTTGTCTTGTAGTAACAAGCACCAAATAAATACCCTAGGCCTTAAACTAGGAAGGTTCTGTATGCGGTCTCAGACCACATTTTTTAGCATTATGTTTCCGCCCAAAAAAATATAAACAACTACAATTATTGATTTATTTTTAATCCAAATGTTCGTCCGATCAGCAATAATCCGTAAGAAAATTGTGTTCCTATTGGAATGGTAAAACTATAATAATTTGGAAAGATACTTAAATCAAATGAAACTAATCACTTGAATTATGTGAAAAGTTAAAAGATTCACTTTTTATGAAACAAAGAGGTAGTATCAAATATGTGATTTTTTGTGAAAAATGAGAAAACTATGATAATTTGGGAGATAAACTTCAAAGGAGTTTATCACATAAATTGTCTGATGACCAATCTACTAATTATATATACACTTTTATAGAAGATTAACAATAAGGTTATGACAAAACGAAAATTTTTGGGATATGGGAGAAAACTTAAAAAAAAGACAAATAGTGTATTTGGAGAAAGTTTTTATTATGGATTATTTTTTTTCGGCATCCCTTTGATACTGTCCGTTGAAGCATTACTGTACGATAAAGTTCAAGAATCTCAAAAAGCCACGATTATAATCAATCGATGAAATATTCCACTGTACCACCCTAAAACGAGAAACTAATAATTGAAAAATACAAATGATACTCATACTTTGAAATTTAACATATGTCCCAAATTATGGTTCTTGAATTTGTAAACCAATTTTTCCTAGGCCTAAAGCCCTGTTGGTAAACTTTTTGGTATAAAGCATTTAGAAGAGCACTTTCGGCCCATTAGGACACTACAGTACAAACTAAATGATAATCCTAGTGCACACATTTTTCGAAAAAAAATAAAGTCGGTACATTGAGCGTGTGATCCTTTAGAAATAGAAAATGAAAATACTGTGATAATTTGGGAGATATTCAAATTAAAGGAACTAATCACGTATTATGGCTGACGATCAAACTACTAATTCTTATATAAATTTTGAACAAAAAGTAACAGAAAGGGTTCCCATAGTTGGTAATATAGCAGTTTACTGCCTAAGCATCCAGATTTCCAAAAAATTTACGATAACAAAGAAAACCATGAGACATGGGAGAAAACTCAAAAAAAATAATGTCTGCCCATTTGGAGAGAGTTTTTATAATCTAGACATTTATATTTCAAAAGCAAATTGCAAAACGGACCGAATAAGAAATCTAGAAAACCATTGCACCCGAAGGATCATCGCGAGCACAATCATAAAACCTTCAAATAGGTAACCGTATTCACATTGTTAATCCGAGAATTATTGTCATATTTGTGGGACAAATTTTTATTTTTAAATTTGTTCAGAGTTATTTTATCAATATCATTGTTATTTTAAATTTGACAAGGATGAAGTACATGGGTGTTGTTATTTTAACAAACTTAAGCACTAGTTTTATTTTGGAACAGCTAAATGAATTTTGTAATTTTATGTTTTTAGATGGTTACTTCATTAGGCTCTAGCAACAACTTAACATGATCAATATTTGCACAAAATCCATCTAAATTACAAGACATGAGCTAGAATTGATAATCGGGTATTTAGAAACGTCCAGAGTGAATGATAGCTGGTTTTGAGCCTCCTTTTGAAATTCAATGATCTTTCTGAGACCTGAGACGAAATAAAATGATAAAAGAGACTCCAAACATTAGGGCGCTTCATGAGAGGGTCATACTCAGACCATTAAAGCCGGGTACTATGGTTTCTTTAGCCTCGATAATTCACTCGTTATTTTTGTTCATTTGCATTTTGGAGTTTTCATTAGGCATAGCTGATGTTGTGATGCACATTCACTTATTCCAAATTTCCAATTTCCAAATATCTAGAGCTCGTTTGGTAATCGTAAACAAAAGTGCTCGCATATCGTCACTTATCTTTTTAATGGTTTTAGTCTACTTCCCTGTAGTATGTTTTCTATCGTAATTTGCATGTAGCTAGCTAGCATGCATGTAACTAATATTTCTTTTTCTAAGGTGACTAAAGTCAGCGACGAAGCCAGTTGAAATCATAGATGTGTACAGAGCAGTTTTACACCCAACCCAACTAAGTCATGGTTAGCATTAATTAGCAAGTGAGGGCGACTATACTGGATCGTGTCTCCAACTCCGTGATGGTCACATATCTTAAGAAGTGTGTGGTTCTTTGTAGTGTAGTCCGATGAGCGAGTCAACCACATGAAATATGTGATCGTTTGTGAGAAATGATAAAAGAAATCAAACAAGTTTATTATTTATACCTTGATGGAAGAGTTACAGTAAGGTTCCCGTAGTTCACAAATCAACAACTTTTTATTCACGCATTTAGATTTCCAAAAAAGGATTATATGACAATTTTTTATTCACTAATTTTCCGATGACATGTTCTTGTTATAATTGTCTACACTCCCACAAAAAATGAGAGCATGCCCGAATGTATAAGACCATCATCTACCATTTTGAATATCAACCGTTGAGATTAACATTTGAAATTAAAATTTGTGGATGGTGAAGTTTCGTATTTCAGAATACTCTCATTTTTGGTGGGAATATAGAGTTTTATATGAGGAACATGTCACGAAAATCTTAGCTTCAAATTCATTGTCGTTTGGGTTTGGTAAAAAAATGGCATTAAAATGCCAAGATTATGTTATTATAACCATGTAAACGGATTATAGAATTGTTGCATCATTGCAGACTGTAATAATCGGTGAAATATTCTATTTCTTTTCTTCAACCGAGAAACTAATAACTGAAAAACACAAAAGATACCAATATCAAGATTCAAGACTCGAAAAGTCATACATCAACAATTTTTTACTTAAATTTAATCAAATAAAACATGATTTCTATTGTTTTGATGTCTTTTGGCATATTTTTCGTCATTTAGGGCGATTTTTCTTCATTATTTTGGACGATTGTCTCTTCGCTTTGCGGGCGATTTTTTCAAATCTTCATGGATGGATCGTGGCTTGCTATTCTCGATTCAAAAACATCAATCATGCAACACGGTATCGCTTTGAATATATTTTTAATATAAGAGATTTAGAGCATCCGGGTTCGTTTGGGTATCCAAGATTACGAGCAAAGTACTCCTTTCTTTTGGGAGCATCTCTTATCAAAGAAGAAAAAAATCATATTAAATGGTCGAAATTGATTCCGGATAATACCATCATTTTTCCCTACTACATAAACAAAAATTGGAAATCTTTACCGTTTATGTCTCTTTCTCTTCGCGATATACTTGAAATAGGTATCTTTAATTGTATTAGGGGTTTAATCATCTTGTATTTTGATGTTTTTGTTATTCTTGTAAGCGATCATGTAATAATCCATACAAATTGGAGTAAGTTATTTTTTTCAAATATGGTGCATTTTAATTATGGCTCACTTATTTGTCACAATACAATTTTTTATTTTAAACAAACGTCGGTAAATTGAGCTTAAACAGACAACACAGTGGTGATAAACAAATGCCCATAACTTGAGCTTAAACAAATATTTCCAATTGAATTCCTTTGTAAAAATTCGTAATCCAGCTACTATGTCAAAATAATGTTATCTATATTAGTGAAAGATTTCCTTATTATCTAAGAGGGAGGATCCACTGATAATCAGAAGATAATGAATTTGAAGCCAATATTTTGATGATATGTTCCTCTTATTATACTCCAGATTCCTACAAAACATGAGTACAATTCGAGACATATAACACCACCATCTACCACTTTGAAAAAATTAATGGTCGAAATTAAAATCGGTAGATGGTGAGGTTTGGTATATCAATTTGTGCTCATTTTTGTTAGAAATCTTGAGTTTGGTAAGAGCAATATATCATCAAAATCATTGTCATTTGAACTCTAAAGAAAAATTAGTTCAATTTTGTATGGATAGTATATATATAAGATTTCCATAAATCTTCCCTCATTATATATTTCAGTCTAAGAAAAATATTAAGAAAGTAAAAGTTTCATAGATAAAAATAGAGACCGAGAAAGGAAATGGAAACAAAAATACTAGAATATACATTGTCACTAAATTGTTATGTGGCAACCTACCGCTCACAAGTGCACCATACACTAAAACATGTGTGCTCTTTGGCACAACTCATTCGGCAGAATACAAAATGAAATGCCAATGTATAAGTTATAAACTTTCCGGCCTTCATCGATAAAGAGAGAGTTGCCGCAGTTGCGCTCATATGTTGATGGATGGATGTTAGACGCCGTACATATTTGAGGTACTTTGAAGTTTGAATAACTGACATTTCCGGGGCTTAAATCATGTTAAAACAATAGACGTTTTTTTTTTGCTTTTTTTTTCCCTTTTCACGAGTGAATTCTCTCACAAAATAAACTATCACACAATTATTTGATAAAATCACTTCTTAAACCTCTATATATACTTCCATAAAGGAGTGAGCGGCAGTAACTGAAAAAGCGGGGGCCTAACAACACCACCCAATATTTCGCTTAGCAATCTGTGTGGACTAACTCCGAAACACTTTCTAGAGAATCAACTAGACAGTCAGACTCAATCTAGGTAAAAATATCTCAAGGAGTTAATATCTCTCTCTTGATTTGATTTACTCAAGCTAATAGAAATCAGCGAGTCCTTATCAAATACAAGGAATAACTCGGATGGTACCAAAGACCAATATCTGAGGATCAATCAATGACAATCAACAACCAAAGGTTGGATTACTCTAATTGATGATCTAACGCACAACCTGTATTATTTCAATTATAAAGATAAAACAATATAATGCGGAAATTGAAATAACACAGACACCAGAAATTTTGTTAACGAGGAAACCGCAAATGCAGAAAAACCCCGGGACCTAGTCCAGATTGAACACACACTGTATTAAGCCGCTACAGACACTAGCCTACTCCAAGCTAACTTCGGACTGGACTGTAGTTAAACCCCAATCAGTCTCCCACTGATCCAAGGTACAGTTGTACTCCCTACGCCTCTGATCCCAGCAGGATACTGCGCACTTGATTCCCTTAGTTGATCTAACCCACAACTAAGAGTTGCTACGAGTCAAAATCGAAGACTTGATGACAAACAAATCTGTCTCACACAGACAAGTCTATCGAAGGATTAATCTGTCTCCCACAGATAAACCCTAAAAGTCTTTGTTCCGTATTTTGATAGTAATCAAGGTGAACATGAACCAATTGATAATCCGGTCTTATATTCCCGAAGAACATCCTAGAGTTATCAATCACCTCACAACAATCTTAATCGTATGGTAGAGAAACAAGATGTTGTGGAATCACAAACGATGAGACGAAGATGTTTGTGATTACTTTTTATATCTTGCCTATCGGAGATATCAATCTCAAGCCAATCAATATTGTTGTACTCGTACGATAGAAGATGCAAGATCAGATCACACAACTAGATAAAGTAGTATCGGTCTGGCTTCACAATCCTAATTAAGTCTTTAAGTCGTTAACCTGGTTTTAGAAGAAGAAAACCAAAGGTTAAAGGAGAAACGACTCTAGCACAAACTAGTATCACAAGTAAGGTGTGGGGATTAGTTTTGCATTGATGTTAGATGTCCCCTTATATAGTCTTACAAATCAGGGTTTGCCATTAAGTTACCTTGGTAACAAAGCAATCAATATCCACCGTTAGATGAAAACCTGATTTAGATTCAAGCTAATATTTCTCAACCGTTAGATCGAAAACTTAGCTTGTTACACACAATTGAAATGCACGCTTCTAGGTTTGTTAACCATACCCAAATGTAGGCACTTATTGGTTCAATAATAGTTAACCAAAAGGTTATCCATATGAGCATTTCATATCAACCATGTTTTTCTTCACCATAACTAGTTTACATGACTCAAATGAACTAACTAGAGAGTTGTTCAATTGTAAAGAATTCTTATGTAACTACACAAGACACAATTGAAGCAAAGATGATTTGATTCACTCGAATCAGTTCATGAACTTTTATAGCCACGGTTTGCAAACTGCATTCCTTAGTCTTTTTAAGTTTAAGTTCAGAAATCATCTTCAGATATATAACCTTCTTAAGTTCGCAGACTTGGTTCGCGGACTGAAGTTACCGGGCAGAGTTTACAAACTCCAGCAGAAATTCTCGGGATGAGAACTTCGCAGGTTCGCGTACTGGTTTCGCGGACTAAGTTCGCATACTTAGCTTCACGCACTAGTTTGTCAACTCCAGCAGAAATTCTCGGGTTTGAGAACTTCCGCAATTCGCAGACTGAGTTCGCGGACTTGGCTCACGCCATTCTTCCGGTTCTCTTGGTCAACAAAGTTTGCAAACTTTGGTTCAAGGAATAAGACTTATACATAAATGTGTTTCCACAACAATGCTTATGTCCACATTGGTTATGTAATCTAAACTCTCATTCCAATCATTGAAACATTCTTCATCAAAGCAATTTTCAAAGTGATTGAAACATATCATGACTTTCGTCACTAGGTAAAGATAAACTTGGTCGAAGCGAAAAGCTTGCCAACACATATTTCGAAATGTAGATAGGCGAGGTATACTGGGCTCGAAATACCAACTGTGTATAATCAAAGTCTATATATAGCATATGACTTTTTGTCTCAAGAAGTAGGAGATAAAATAGATAGACTTTTGAGTGATAGATAAGTTCAAGTCTTCACATACCTTTTTGTCGAGAAGTTCCACCGGTTCCTTGAGTAGTTCTTCTTCTTGTATGATGAATCGCCATGAAGTCCTTGAGCTCAACTACACTTTCTATCCTAGTCCGAGACTTAGCTATAATATACTAGAAATCAAGACTTATGGTTTTGACAAACATTGACAAACATGCTTGAGATAGCAACGCATGCGAGTTCGACCGAGCAATGCTCTAACAGTAACAGTTGCTAATCTGTTTCAAAAAAGAAAAAGGAAAAAAAACAGTTGTTAATCGAATAGTTAATGTTCATTTTCAATGTGTAGGAATTTCCAAACGTTTTAAGACAAAAGATGAAAACAAAAACTTTGAGACAATGGAGAAAACTTAAACTTAATACTGTTGAAGTTTGCTCATACAAAGACAATATTCTCAGGAAGAAAAAGGTTTGCAAATCTCCACTTAGATAAAATGTTATTAGACAAAATCAACTCCTTTTTTAATTTTTTACCTATTTACCAGTGTTAAGGAAATCGGGAAACGTCTTTATGCTATTACTTCTTGGGTTTTTCGGCTTGAACTCAACTATCGTACCTCCAATGGCAGAGACCGCCATCTTTAAGACTTGATCAATGACATTGAGTTAACAACTTTCAAATGAGAAGTTTACTCTCTTTGTATGACTGATATTTCTATTAGCGATATTATTATCGTAATGTACAAGGCGTTGTTTTTCTAACCCTCTTTAAATATTTCTTTTTTTTTACCATTTTTTCTTTGGCTTTGTCTGAACTTTCTACGATTCGGTTGTCGGCCAAACCTCCTTGGCTTTCCTTCCTTTTCTGTTTAACTTTTCTTTATTCGAGTAAAACTAAACATAAAAACAAATAACAAATTACCTTAAGTTCAAAGTTTCAGGTGTGGTAAGTACAACTTGTGTCAGTTAAATTTTATCATCTAAAATTACACAAAACTCTTTCGGACTAGTTTCAGTCGTTCAGTTACTCAACAATGTAATGTTCTTTTAGTATTTAAATGGCTAATCCTCGTGATTACATTTTTCAAGAATTAACTCATCAATTGGGACTTGTCCGTGCCATGTATGTGGGAACAAATCACACCTTTTAGCACTATTTTTTTTTTTGCCAGAGCAATGCCTAAACAAGTGCACAATTATTGATTTATTTTTTCTTGTCAATGTATTAGTTGAATCCAATGACCAGTTAGCCATATGAATCATGTGACCCTTTAGAAAATGATAAAAGTATGATAATTTGGGAGATGTTCGAATCAAAGGAACTAGTCACAAAAATTGCCTGACGAGCAATCTACTAACTCTTATATAAGTTTGGACATAAGAGTAACAACATGTGTTAACATAGTAATATAACAGTTTGATGCATCAATTTCCAAATTTTTACGATAACCAAGAAGATTATGAGACATGGGAAAATAAAAAATGTTTGCACAATCGAAGAGAGATTTTATTATGTAGATTTCCATCGTGGGGAAGAAAATTACAAAAATGCATCGATAAGAGTTTTGGGAATTCATTACATAGAACACTCGAAGTTCCACCCGAGTACTCGCAATCATAAAATCTCAAAAAAGGTAACCGTATTTGTATTGTTAATTCAAAACATCCCAAAATCGTTGATATATTTGTATCTCTGGCATATTTTAATTTTAGTTATTCATTCATCATTGGAGACCATACAGGTAGTGCAGCTGCAGCAAGTTTTGTCCCTTTAATAAATTTAATTAACAACTAAATTTATTTTCGGTATATTAAACGATAATGTAACTTCATGTTTTTGGACAATTATGTAGACTCTAGCAACAACTTAATATGAGGGTTTGGATTGTTAAACGTACTCGATATGATAGTAACTTAACCTAATCCTTGTGTACTTCTACCTATAAACTTACTAATTTATGAAATTAAGATAACATAAGGTAGCAATTCGATACTGTAAGATTGAAATATTCCCTTAGGCTTTTATGCAAACAACCAACGTTCACAACCTTAAACCCTCGATCAAAAACTCACCAATAGTACTACTACTTCATCTAATATGGAGTTAGTAAAATTTTGATAATCTTCAAAGAAAGTGGTTTTTCCAAACATCTTTCTCTAAAAGGTTATTTGTATTTTGGTACTTGAAAAAGTGGGGGTCTAACAACCACACCCAATATTTCGCTTAGCAATCTGTATGGACTAACTCCAATATACTTTCAAGAGAATCAACTAGTCAGTCATACTCAATCTTAATAAAAGTATATCAAAGAGTTATATCTCACTTTCTCGATTCAATACTTACTCAAGCAAATAGAAATCTGCGAGTTTAATTGAATACAAGAAAAATCACTTGAACGGTACCAAAGACCAATGTTCAAGGATCAATCAATTTCAATCAACAACCAAAGGATGGATTTCTGAATTGATCGATTCAATGCACAACCTGTGATATTTCAATTATATAAAAAAAATATAATGCGGAAAAGAAATAACACAAACACCAGAAGTTTTGTTAACGAGGAAACCGCAAATGCAGAAAAACCACGGGACCTAGTCCAGATTGAACACACACTGTATTAAGCCGTTACAGACACTAGCCTACTACAAACTAACTTCGGTCTGTACTGTAGTTGAACCCAAATCAATCTCACACTGATCCAAGGTACAGTTGCGCACCTTACGTCTCTGATCCCAGCAGGATACTACGCACTTGATTACCTTAGCTGATCTCACCCACAACTAAGAGTTGCTACGACCCAAAGTCGAAGACTTTAATAAACAAATCTGTATCACACAGAAAAGTCTACGGTAATAGATAAATTTGTCGCCCACAGAAATACCTACGATTTTTTGTTCCGTATTTTGATAAATCAAGGTAAACGGGTACCAATTGATAACCCGGACTTATATTCTCGAAGAACAACCTAGAATTATCAATCATCTCACAATAATCTTAATAGACTAGCAAAAGAAGATATTGAGGAATCACAAACAATGAGACGAAGATGTTTGTGACTTCTTTTATATCTTGCATATCGGAGAAATCAATCTCAAGCCAATCTTACGATTATACTCAAATACGATAGAAACAACAAGATCAGATCACGCAACTACAAAGAAAATAGTTGGGTCTAGCTTCACAATCCCAATGAAGTCTTCAAGTCGTTAACCTACAGGGTATCGAGAAGAAACCTAAGGTTAAAGGATAATCGACTCTAGCTATGCAACTAGCATCGTACGTAAGGTATGGGGATTAGGTTTCCAAGTTGATAGAGTTCTCCTTTATATAGACTTTCAAATCAGGGTTTGCAATCAATGTTATCTTAGTAACAAAGCATGCAATATTCACCATTAGATGAAACCCTGATTAGATTCAAGCTAATATCTTTCAACCGTTAGATCGAAACTTAGCTTGTTACACACAAATGAAATGCACGTTTATTTAGGTTTATACAACCGTACCCAAACATGTACACTTAGTTGGTTCAACGATAGTTAACCAAATGGTTATCCATATGAGCACTTCCATATCAACCATATTCTTCTTTACCACAACTAGTTCAAATGACTCAAATGAACTAGTTAGAGAGTTGTTCAATTGCTTAGATCTTATAGAAGTATACAAGACACAATCGAAGCAAAAACGATTTGATTCACTCGAATCAATTCATGAAATTTATATCCACGGTTTGCAATTATACATTCCTTAGTTTATATAAGTTTAACTTCACGAATAACCATTTTTAGAAAACAACCAACTTAAGTACGCATACTGATACGCGGAATTAAGTACCCGGAATAAGTTTGTTTTCAGTTCATAAACTCCAGTAGAAATTCACAGGACGTGAACTTCTGACAGTGCGCGTACTGGTACGCGGACTTTAGTTCCGGTTTTCCTGAGCAGCAAAATACGCATACTTTGGTTCAAGGAATAAGGACTTACACACGTATGTGTTATCACACAATGTTTATATCCTTCCAAGGTTATATATTCTAAACTCTCATTTCAATCATTGAAACATTCTTAGAAGACGTTATATAGTTGTTGTTCACAAACCATTTTTCGTCAAAGCAACTTTCAAGTAATTGAAACTTAATATGACTTTCGTCACTAGTAAAGATGAACTTGGCCAAAGCGAAATCTTACCAACACATATTTCGAGAAATATATAAGCGAGATAAACTCGGCTCGAAATAGCAAACGTGCATAATCAAAGTCTATATAGCAATACGACTTTTGTCGCAAGATAGGAGATAGAGTAGATAGACTTTTGAGTGATATATAAGTTCAAGTCTCCACATACCTTTTAGTCGATGAAGTTCCACCAGTTCCTTGATTAGTTCTTCGTCTTTGTATGATGATCGCCACGAAATCTTGAGCTCAACTACACTTTCTATCATAGTCCGAGACTTAGCTATAAGTAGACCAGAAATCAAGACTTATAGTTTTGATCACTAATATTGACAAACATGCTTGAGATAGCAACGCATGCGAGTTCGACCGAGCAGTGCTCTAACAGTACTTATATTTTGTCCAAAGTTAGTGTTTGGTCTAACATTTGTCCAACTTAGAGTTTGGTACTTGGAAATAACGTTGACTTTCATTGACTAAGTTAAATATAATTTCAATAAATTATTATCTAAATATTTAGGAATTTATTATTTTACCCCTGCACACTTATTTTTTACACGCTTCAAAATTAACTTAACCTAACCCCATCTCACTTTCTTCTGCGTTTCTTCTCTTTTCCATATGCCGACAAACTTTCACCATCCCCAGTTGCACCACCTTCGTCCAACAACAACCTTGATTAAATCGATCGAAAAATAACTGGAAAAAAAATCAATTTTCAAAAACACATTCATTCATGAATCAAAAAAAATTATCAAAAAATCAACCCACACCTACCCACCACAATTTCAATTTCTTCATGTTTTTACTAAAACATCAAAACTAGTTTGGGAATTTTCTGTGTACAAGCTTCACTCCTGAAAATGGTTATTTTCTCGTTTATAACTCCATCAATTGCAAATATCATTATAGAACAGTTCCTTCATTTTGTTTCAATCTTCCCAAAACCCTAACCTAAATTGGATCTTGAGTTCTTCAATTTTAGATTAAAATCAAATTCACATCATAACCCGTCGTGATTTGATCAAAACCCATTTACCAATTTTAAGAGAACTCTTCAACATCAATCTATTCCTCACTGTGAGTATGATTAATATGAAACCTTCTTTTAAATTAATTCATTGAGCACTTCACAAGTCTGAAAGCTCAATCCAAACCTAAGTCTATAAGCTCTCCATCTAGTTACTGTTTTAGAATCATGAATAAGAAGCTAATCTAAAATTTGATCTTAATTAACCGTCGAATTTGATTTATGAAGTTGAGAAACTAATAGCAGAAATTCCATCTTATTGAAAAATATTGGGGTTTGGATAAGGAATAGAAGATGTGTTGGCAATAGAAAAGAATCAGAGAAAGAGAGCAGGTGATTGTGATGGTTTAACAGTGGTAGTTATGTATTAGAGAAAAAAAGTGATGGTGATGCGGCGGTGAAGGGTTTGGGGAAGGAAGTGATTGGGCTTTCTTTCTTTTGAAAGAATTAGGGTTAATGAATGATAAGGGTGTACTGGTAAATGTATTTGGTTATTACATTTTACCAACTAAAAAATCTGTAATTTAATTCTTAAAGATAATATAATAGTTCTTAGTTTATCAAATTTTATAAAAGGAATTTAATAAATTTTTAACGGAAGTCAAGATTTAAGTGTCAACACGGGTCAAACGTTATACCCAAATACCAAACCTTAAGCTGGATAAAAATTAGACCAAATATTAACTCTGAACAAAATGTAAGTATCAAAAACTAAATAACCCTTCTCTAAATTACTTTCAGAAAATTGAAAAATATTCAAAACCCCTGATTTGTAATTTCTACTGTTATAATAAACCAAAAAAACAAAACCTAAAAAATAAAGTTGTGTAGCATTTGATTACCAATTGTTTGTAGGAACCAATTAGTAGAAATCTTCATTACACTGCAATATATTCCACAAAATGATAGTTTGATGCAAGTTAGGTTAGATAATTTGATTAGCAAGAGTGAAACCGACATTTAATTGAAAGTTGTGCTTGGGCTTAAAATATTAAAATCCTATGAACTGATTTTATTTTGAGGGCAAGTTTTCTGGCTAGTTTGGGGCCTACTACCATTTGGGGCCTATGGATTTCCGCATCTACCCAATAGAAAACAATATGGGTGTCTATGTTTGATCACTTTACCAATTCATCCTCTATAAAATATTAATATTATCAACTTATACCATTAAATCCTAACAATAAAAACTAAAACAAAAATTAATTCATTTTCATCTTCACTTATCGATTCTTCTTCTCTTCTTTTTTTTTTTCATTTTCAAACAAAAAAATTGTCGACAATCACCTAATTCCCTAAAGTAGGTGCTTTTTCATTTTAGCTCGAATCAGGTAATTTTATATCAACCCAATCCCTAGAGTAGGTTTCAACAACATACAATCACTCAAAAATCCAATTTTTTGAAATCAAAGTTTTCTGGGTTTATAAGAATCGCCCTACGTCAATGCACTTGTAAACCGATTTCATTTAGAAACGGTTTTTGTTCATGTCTACAAAGACTGATTGTCCTGGATGGGTATTATGGTTGGAGAAAATTAAACCAGAATCGGTCTATGTTAATGCCCACGTAGCCCGACTCTGATGTGAAAGAGACAACTTTTTTTTTTGTTAGAATCGGATTACATGAGCACTTTTATAAACCGATTCCTATTGTGCAATGTCAGGAATCAGTTTTTATGTATATATCGTGTAAACCGATTCTGGTAAACCCATTTTTTTTTTCCAGTTAATACTCGATCACAAAAAGAATATGAAATCATACTCGATTTCAGTTCGAGTAGGCATGAAAATAGTTTTATACCCGAATTGAAAATGCGTATGAGTTTATACCAATTTGAAAATGAGTATAATTTTATACTCGAATTGAAAAAGAGTATGACTTCTCGTACGATATGAAAAATGAGTATGAAATCATACTCGTTCTTAACTCGGGTATGTATATATGGAGTAGAATAAATTTTAGTTTTATTTGATGTTTAACAACACATAATTCACCGATGAAAAAGAATTTTCTTATCCACAATTGGTTTATGTTCCATATAAACCGATTGTGGGTAAAAGCAAATTTTTAAAAATATCTGTATGTTTTTGAAGTTACAATCGGTTGATACCAACTCAACATAAACCGATTCTGGTCGGTGTTCTTAAAAAAAAATAATTTTTATTTTTTTTTCTAGTTTTGATGATTCATTAACACAAGTTAATTTCCCATCTAACACGATATTTTTACTACTAATCATCCGAATTAACACTAATTACTCAGGGGTAAATTAGCCATTAAGATAAATAGTTGCATAACGGGTTTTTCATTTTACTTCAAAATCTTTTATTTTGTCACGTAGTGATGGGCCTTAAACTACCTAGCAAGATTGGGGTATACCCATATTAATTGGGGTATAATTAATGAGACAAAACCAAGGTCATTTAGAAGTAAAACAGGCCACCCCTTAATATTTTTATCTTTCTAAATGGATAATATACCCTTGTTTAAAAATTTGATTATCTTAATTAATTGAGTTTAGATTGATTAATTGAGTAGATTAAAACCTCTCAAATTATGAATTGAGTAGATTAATACTTTTGTCTCATGAGTTCAATCAACACTTTCAGTTTTGAAAATGTGCAAAGTCGGCAAGGTCGACGATTGAATATGATGCCGACTAACTTTGGCCGGCAAGGTCTACGAAAGAAGAAAGTGTCGACTATCTTTGTACGGCAAGGTCGATGAATGAAGAAGATGCCGACTCTATTATTTTTAATACACATCTGCTTTGCCCTCCAAGTACAAAGTGGCCATGTGTACCTTATGTTCATCATTCATTTGATGTAAAAAGAAGTATTTCTTGCATTTACGGATCCAAGCTCTAGGGTTAGTACCATCAGAACGTGGGAAATCAACCTTAGGTATGTAATTAGCAAACTGACCCTCACCCGTGTGATGATGCTGAATGAATCTCTGAGGATTAAGATGTTGATAACCCTGGAATTGATTGCTAGAAAAAGGATCAAGTAGTTCCACTTCTTCCCAAGGATGATTAGTTTCCTCCATGAGGTTGACCTTGTGAAAAGACGGATCTATCAAGAAGCAACTGCAACTTCTGGTCCATAGAGGTTTTTGCAGTACGAAGAAGATGCAGTTGATTATCGATACCAGTCTTCATCTTCAACATCTCCTCTTTAACTTCATCACTCAATTCCTGCAAATCTAAGCTCAATTTCTTGGTGGAATCATCCAATTGCTTTAATATGGTGCCATCAGCCATATTGGTGCCTAGGAAAGACCTTATCTGATACCACTTGTAGTGATCTACACTACAATTGACAACGATAGCTAAATCTTCAGGATCTACACTGATGATTCAGAGATAAAAACCTCAGAGAGGCAGAGAAACAAAAAACTGATTATCTTTTTCATTACCACAAAAGAAGTTCGATTCAATACAAATAGGGTTAGAAAGGCACATGTGTGAAGTACACGATTCTATCTGCTACACCATAAAGAGAGCACATGTGCCTGTCACACAGAATTTACTAACTACACCCATCAATCTCAGGTGCCCCTAACATGGGACATGACAATATACTCATATTAACTGGGGTATACCTAATGAGACAAAACCAAGGTCATTTAGAAGTAAAACATGCCACCCCTTAATATATTTTTTTAAATGGATAATATACCCTTGTTTAAAAATCTGATTAGATTAACTAATTGAGTTTAGATTGATTAATTGAGTAGATTAAAATCTCTCAAATTATGAATTGAGTAAATTAATACTTTTGTCTCATGATTTCAATCAACACTTTCAGTTTTGAAAATGTGCAAAGTCGGCAAGGTCGACGATTGAATACGATGCCGACTAACTTTGGCCAGCAAGGTCTACGAAAGAATAAAACGTCGACTATCTTTGGCCGGCAAGGTCGGTGAATGAAGAATATGCCGACTCTATTATTTTTGACACACAAGAGACTGTTGTAAATGCTTCACTATTCGGCATCTTATTGATTTCTTACCTTGCCGGCTATCTTATAGTCGACATATAAATATTTCTTACCCTGCCGACTAACTAACAGTCGGCAGAATATATATTTCTTACATTACTGGCTGTCTAATAGTCGGCATTCTAACCTTGCTGACCTTTATTTATACCCAATAGAAAACAAAATATAGGAAGATGCAATTCACTTTATTCATGCAATTTTTGTTACTACATTATTGAAACATAAAATCTAACTCCTTGTCGTTGGAATAACGAATGCACTTAGCATGTGCATAAAGCCTTTGAACCCCTAGGCGACCCTAGTGGACGAGTTATAGTCTCGTGAGGGTTTACATAGAGGTCTACCCACAAAATCTTCTAAAACCATCAATCTTCTTCGGAGGAATCCGAGTCCCATTCTCCCTCCATCATCTCCGGGGAATACTATGGAGTCTTGGATACCATGAAGTGATAGCTTACATCAAATGCGAATGCTTCCCCCTTTTCACGGCTTCATGCTATAAAAACAAAACACAAACTTACTTTGTTAGTGGTGTTTAATAGGAAGATCAAACAACATGGATTACGTAAAATAAACCACAAAAATACTTATAAATTGTTCAATAGACAATGTTAGAGCATTGCTCGGTCGAACTCGCATGCGTTGCTATCTCAAGCATGTTTGTCAATGTTAGTGATCAAAACTATAAGTCTTGATTTCTATCCTATATAGCTGAAGGTCTCAGACTAGGATAGAAAGTGTAGTTGAGCTCAAGACTCCATGGAAATCATCATACAAGACGAAGGACTACTCAAGGAACTGGTGGATCTTCATCGACTAGAAGGTATATGGAGACTTGAACTTATCTGTCACTCAAAAGTCAATCTACTCTATCTCCTATTCTTAAGACAAAAGCCGTTTTGATATATAGACTTTCATTATACACATTTGCTATTTTGAGACGAGTATAACTCGCATATCTATTTCTCGAAATATGTTTTGGTAAGCTTTCTCTTTAGCCAAATTCATCTTTACCTAGTGACGAATGTCATGTTATGTTTCAATCACTTTGGAAATTGCTCTGACGAAAAATGGTCTGTGAATAACGGCTATATAACGTCCTCTGAGAATGTTTCAATGATTGAAATAAGAGTTTAGATTACATAACCATTGGTAGGATATAAGCATTGTTGTGGAAACACATATATGTATAAGTCCTTATTCTTTGAACCAAAGTTTGCGAACTTTGTTGATCAAGAGAAATGGAATGTGGCGTGAGCCAAGTCCGCGAACTGGCGGAAGTTCTCGACCGAGAATTTCTGCTGGAGTTTGTGAACTCCTTCCTTGAGCTTAAGTCCGCGAACCCAGTCCGCAAACTTGAGCATGTTATATCTAAAATCGGTTGTTCTTGAAATCATGTTTATATAAACTAAGGAATGCTTTTGCAAACCGTGGATATAAAGTTCATGAACCGATTCGAGTAAATCAAACCGTTTTTGCTTCGATTGTGTCTTGTGTAGATACATAAGATCTAAGCAATTGAACAACTCTCTAACTAGTTCATTTGAGTCATTTGAACTAGTTATGGTGAAGAAGAATACGGTGGATATGAAAGTAATCATATGGCTAACCATTTGGTTAACTATTGTTGAACTAACAAATGTTAATGTTTGGGAACGACTACATAAACCCAAAATTGGACATTTCATTTGTGTGTAACAAGCTAAGTTTCCGATCCAACGATTGAGAAATATTATCTTGAATCTAATCAGGTTTTCATCTAACGGTGAATATTGAATGCTTTGTTACCAAGCTAACATTGATTGCAAACCCTGATTTGAAAGACTATATAAAGGAGAACTCCAGCAACTGGGAAACCTAATCCCCACACCTTATGTGTGATACTAGTTGCATAGTTAGAGTCAATTCTCCTTTAACCTTTGGTTTCTTCTTCTAAAACCAGGTTAACGACTTAAAGACTTCATTGGGATTGTGAAGCCAGACCGATACTACTTTTCTTGTAGTTGCGTGATCTGATCTTGCATCTTCTATCGTTACGAGTACAATTGTAATAATTGACTCGAGATTTATATCTCCGATAGGCAAGATAGAAAAGTAATCACAAACACTTCGTCTCATCGTTTGTGATTCCACAATATATTTTTTCGCTGCATCGATTAGGATTATTGTGAGGTGGTTGATAATACTAGGTTGTTCTTCGGGAATATAAGTCCGGATTATTAATTGGTTCCTGTTCACCTTGATTTATCAAAAGACGGAACAAAACTCGTAGGTATATTCGTGGGAGACGGATTAATCTATTACCGTGGACTTTTCTATGTGATACATATTTGTTTATTAAAGTCTTCGACTTTGGGTCGTAGCAACTCTTAGTTGTGGGTGAGATCAGCTAAGGGAATCAAGTACGTAGCATCTTGCTGGGATCAGAGACGTAGGAGCATAATTGTACCTTGGATCAGTGTGAGATTGATTGGGGTTCAACTACAGTCCATACCGAAGTTAGTTTGGAGTAGGCTAGTGTCTGTAGCGGCTTAATACAATGTGTGTTCAATCTGGACTAGGTCCCGGGATTTTTCTGCATTTGCGGTTTCCTCGTTAACAAAATTCTGGTGTCTATGTTATTTCTTTTTCGCATTATATTTTGTTATATAATTGAAATATCACAGGTTGTGCGTTGTTCAATCAATTAGAATATCCGACCTTTTGGTTGTTGATTTAAATTGATTGACATTTGGATATTGGTCTTTGGTACCATCCAAGTTATGTCTCTAGTATTTGATAAAGACTCGCAGATTTGTATTTGTTGGAGTATATATCAAATCGAGAGATTGAGATATAAACTCTTTGATATACTTTTTATCTAAATTGAGTCTGACTGTATAGTTGATTCTCTAAAAAGTATATTGGAGTTTGTCCATACAGATTGCTAAGCGAAATATTGGGTGTGGTTGTTGTACCCCCATTTTTTCAGACAAGTTAAAGTGGCTAGCATTCAGAATCCGTTTTTGAATAGCTAAAAAAGAAAGTATCGCATTTTCGATGAATTGGTGCCTATCATGGACTTGTTGAACACTTCTTCCATTATGATTCCCAAACTCTTGCCTATGTTTGTTGTATACCCTTGCCCAAAAGGTTACGACATCTACCCTTACGGGGGACTGATTTCTAACTCGATTTTCCGCGTACCATGCTTTGGTGATGGATAGATCTTCATTTTAATCAAATGAGCTATGTCATTGCTTTGTATGTAGAGGTATTGGGAGAGTTATAAAGAGTATATGATGATATGAGCTTTGGAGAGTATATGGAACTAGGTGTTTGTTGTTTTATAGAGAAAATTAGTGTATTTTAGGATGGTGCCCAAATTCGGCCGTTAGGGTAGTCAATAAATGCAGCTGTACTTGCAAGAATTTGAATTTTGAAACCGCCGACTGGGTTTTTGTTTCCCAAATATGTCGACTAACACACCGTCGGCAGAGACGTAATTTTCTTACCATGTCGGCCTTATGATTTTTATAACACAGGAGAAGGTCATTTTCTGCTGCATATGGATGGCAAGGTATTTGTTTAATACAATGCCGGCTAACATACAGTCGGCAGGATCCTAATTTTTTTACCTTGCCGACTTTATGATTTTTATAACACAGGAGAAAGTCATTTTCTACTCCATATAGCTGGCAGGGTATTTTTTCATTACACAGCCGACTGTTATGCCGTCGGCAAGGTATTAATTTTCTTACCTTGTTGACCGTGGTAACTGTACTAATTCTGCTGTCAGGGCCGGCAGTCTGCCAGTTCACAACCAGGGTAGTTAATATCGCGTATCAGTCTCGTATCGGTCGGGTCCGATACACCTATACAAAAGATATTATCGGTTTTTATCGGCGATACATCATTTAATATAGAATTTCAAATAATTATAAAACCATAATAAAAAAATAATAAGAATCATACAGTATCTCAAATTTCCAAAATACAAGGTGGTTTATTAACCAACGTTGTGATTGTTATCCCATTATGCCGGTAAATGTTTTTTATTATCCTAAATATTTATCTTTTATATTTCTCAGCTTTGCAATCGAAAAATGGTTTCCATCTTATATCCTACCATATAGTCATTGATATTATATTATAAATATATTAGGTCTTTTTACCTTCTCCAATTAACATTTTACTTGTCTGTAAAGACTAGATGCATGTTGATGAAAAATTTATTCACGAAACCGATATTATCGGTGTACAAGTAAAACCGATATATCGGTCTGTACCGGCATGTACAACCGATAATATCATTCCGTCTTTGTATCGCCGATATTTTCGATATCGTATGGGTATTTTCCGATATCCGATAAAAACCTGTAATACTGGTCAGTACAACTGATATTGACTACCTTGTTCACAACCTTGTCAGCCATGGTTTAGTCGGCACTGTAACTTAACAAAACACAAAAACCCGCCGGCTGAACTATTGAAACTTAACATAGCTAAACAAACCATTCATTCAACAATTAGAAATCCAACATTTGTCCAAAATAAGAAAACATATGTGTCATTAACCTTAAAAAAAACATTTGTCCAACCATTAACCTTAACATTTGTCTACCATATTAAGAAATAAATTAGAAATGCATTCATTCATGACCACGACCACTACCACGGCCCCGTTTAGCATTTTAACTACCACCACCACGGGTACGAGCCCTCTTGGCTTGTGCTTCCCTCTTTAGTTCAGCATTAGCTTGCTGGAACATTTCGGTGGCATCCTCATTGTCAACATTTCTAGCATATTCAATGTGCTTAGTTTTCTATTCAATAGACAAAGGATCTCATCTTTCTCTCGCGCAACACATCATCTTCACAAAGGTCTTCAAATGCTCCTTCTATTTTCAATTAAACAACAAACAATTTAAATAATAATTCGATAATGTAATCTTAAAACAATAAGAGAAAGTCTAAAATACTTACATAGTTCTTAAGACTTGTTGCTGGGTATTTCGGTGGCATCTTCCTCTTGCAAGTCGATTGTTCAACATTCTCTTCCCTACTCACAGTAGGATGAGCAAAACGCAAGTACCACGACATGTAATCTTCATGAGCATCATGACCTTCGATCACCTCGTCCAAAAGACTCGTATCGATTTTACGGTCACTTTTATCGTCCCAATGAGAAATCACTGGTGGCGGAGAGTAAACGACGCCAATAATTTTTTGGGACATGGTGGACTCCTCCCTTACCACTTTAAATAATGGATCATCACCAAGATGAGGTACTTCTTAGACGTAACCCACTTGTCGCAAAAACCGTTGTGGATCGTACATTGAAAATCCTTGGGGGTAAAACAAGGGACCGTAGTATAATGCAACATCATCTCTCCTTTTGATTAAAACTTCATTTTTATCATTTCGATAAGGATCAAATATTACCTCATCCGTAGTCATTTTGTCCAAGGCGACTCGCATGTTGATAAGCTGCTACGGCATATCCTTATCCCGAGCACCACTAAAACTGTATCTCTATTCTCTTGGCTTATTAATCGCAAGCTTAGTATTCACTTTGATGTGGGGGTTGGCTTTCACCAAAATAGGGAAGTTCTCATATACCTAAACCTATGCATATACAAAGTTTAGTAAGAATCTTATTTTATAAGCATTTTGCAAATATAAATGATTTAGACAATTGAATTACTTGGAAGAGAGATAGATTTTTGTTAACTTGTTTATTCAGTTCCCTTGAACCCTTTGTCAACTCTGCATTCAAGAAGGCAACCACCGCAGTACCCCAAGAATACATATGCATCTCATGAAAGGGATGCAATAGTTGAAGATACTTGGTGTTGACCAAGCTTCCGGAACTGTCGAGGAAGATACAGTTGCCCAAGATGCATAGAAAATAAGCTGATGCAGTAGCATTGATTTGCTCCGTAGACACACTTCCTTCGTCAACAAAGATTTTTCGGGTCCCAGAGTATGTGTCCCTCAACATCTTCAGACTTAACTTCCTACTTATATAACCATCCTTCCTCACAAACAAAGACTCGGACTCCTTCTCATCCAAACCGAGCAAGATCTTGGTCAAATTGAAGATTTTCTCCCAAGAAATGCCTTCTTCGTATCCATCACTGATTGCTTTTCCCTCAACCTCGAGGCCTAGAATTTGATGAGCATCATCGGGAGTTACCGCCATCTCACTGAATGGGAAAAACATTGTATCAGTCTCTCCGTAGAACCTCTCATAGAATGCAGATACGGTAACTTTGTCATACTCAACAATCAAACTCTCCACCGCAGGACACAACCCGGAGTTCTTGACAATCACTTGCACCTCAACACATTCCTTATCAAGTGACCATTTCTTCATCATAATGCTTGAAGCTTGGTGCCTCATAAGATGGATGGCACGCTTGTGATCCTAAGTACCAAAATACACAAAATTAAAACAAATACAAACACTTGAAGCAAATTTAAGATAGATAGATACACTTAAATAAAAACAAAGTTTTATTGAGATTACTTACGATAACACCATGAATTTCACGTGCCCATGTGTCTTTGTATCCAAAAATAACATGTCCACCATCTTCTGAGGTCCCTAGTGGAGGCTGACCTGGTTCCAGTGTGACCTTTAAGTGTCTGGGAAGCATGTGGGAATCAGCTGGTTTAGTGATAACCCGGTTCGGTCTTTCGGTTGCAGTTGCAGTTGAAGTTGCAGTTCCAGTTGCAGCTTCAGTTTGTTGATCATTACATGTTTTTTCTCCACCTTCTTCTTCTTCCTCTTCAACAATTTCACCATCTTTATCTTTATATTTATCTCCATCATTGTTATCACCATCACCATTACCTCCCCCAACAGGTGGCATGTTTTGATGATAGACGCATTTATGTGTCTAATTTGTCCTTAATGTTTCGTATTGTTAGTACTCAATTTCGTACTTATTATGGTGTTTTGTGTGTTCGTAGGTATTTTTTTGGAAATAAATATTGATGGAAAATTTGGCTCGAAAAGTTGCTCGGAGGGGTTGTTGGGTATAAAAGAGTTGCTCGGAGGGGTTAGTTGGATTCGAATAAATAGTGAATTCCAGCACACAACCAACCACGAGAGTATCTCAGATATTCTTATTTTGTCCCGAGTCAGATGGCTATGTTTGGTAATTCGCGCGTGGATAGAAACAGTTTTACTTATGCTAGAACGTGAAACCAATTCCCTGAGAGAGTGTCGACATCAACAAAAGCGTGAAGAGAAGAAAAAGGAAGGAAATCTCGGCAATTCCTGTGAGAGTAAAGGGAAAATATTCTGCATGTTTACTCGATTAATTACAGAGATATGGAGGGGTTGTTGGGTATAAAAGAGGTGCTGGGATGTCTTAGAAGGGGGATGAAGAGTTTGGGAGAGTTGCAGAGCATCAAAAAGTCGAGATAATCAAGTGGCAGGAAACCACCATTTCTGCTGCTGTGAAGAAAACGAAGAACATCGACCCACACTCATTGGACGCCTAAGGACAGTCGTTTATGCTACAGTGGTAACGACCCACAGCCGAGGGTCGTGGTTTAGGAGACAATATTAGAGCAACAGTAGTTCTCTGGTTTGTAACAAATATAATTGTTACAAACCCGAATTGAATTATTTCTCCATTTTCTCCTTGTCAACACCTTTTTGAGCAATGAAAAATTCCTTTGAGTGTGTTTTCACCATGCGGAGCTTGACCCCATCACTGGGACAACGGAGGAAGCAACTTTTCATGATCGTGGTAAATGAATTAATTCTTTTATTGACTTTTTTGCATAGATTTAATTGCTTTATGATTTCTATTAATTATTTGTTATTTTGTTAGATGTCGCATGCTTAGTTCTAAATACTTTAGATGCGCCACGCTTTTAACTTACAAATAATATTTTACGAAAACTATTTTTGGCAAAGAACTAGAGTCACAACTTCTTTTGTTTGAGCTATATTGTCTAGAGTTAATGACTGAACCATAACAATATGAAAAGTAGTGGAATCCCGCGTCTCAACGTCTCTTCATCTTGTGACAAATTGTGTATATATATTTTTCCTTATTTTCTTTATTAAGTCTTAAAACAAATTCTCAACAAATCTGAGTGAACGAATCATCTTACTACAACGTCATTGAAAAATACCATCAATTTTTGGCGACGCCGACGGGGATTTGTTTATAGATTTGTTTTTAGGTTTTCTTTTTCTTTTTATTATTTTTGTTCTTTTTTATGCGTTTTGGTATTTGTTATTTTCTTTCAGATATGGAGTTAAGCTAAAGAAAATGGGAGAAAGTGCTGAAACAAAAGCGAAGCCAAAGAAAAAAAGGAGGAGGAATCCAAAAGGAGTGAAGAAGAAATTTTTTATATATAGATATTCTATTATTTATTTTTTACAAACTGTAATTAAGATTTTTATTTTTGTAATCTTTTATTTTTGGACATTGTTTTTATTTTCGGACATGACATAGGAGTCGTGGACCGAGTCGACTTCAATGGTTCATCCCCCGTCTGGAACCGGAGGTAAGAATTCTAAACACCCGCGAATCCCCTGTCAGCGGGTATACTGGATGATTTTGTGTGCTTATATGTTGAGGACCTGAAATCGGATTTAATTTTCTAGTAAAGGGCAAGGCCTGGCCAAATCAGGATAAGGACTCGGATTTCATCAGCGTTTCCTTCTTGCCCGCCTTAGGAACACGTAACCTACGCGAACCTAAGCCTTAAAATTTGGACTAGAACGAGAATGATAGGGTAACGAGCTTAATAGGAAAGTCATTTTAAAAATATTGGTTGCTCTATTGAGCATACTTCGAAGTTCGTGACTGCGCCACCTTGTAATGCGGTGAGGCCTTGGGTATCAAAGATCCACGCAGCTTCCCTCGCCTCTATTCAACTTACTTTGACTCGGATTGATTCCAGAAGGGTTTGCTTAAATTGTAACGAATTCCATTTCGAAGGATTAGAAGCTGGTCTAGAAACAATCTAAGTGGATCCATCATTCTTTTTGTTTTCTAGATAAAATAGGCTTGTTGTGGTCGAGTCAGCCTTCTTTGTGTTTGTTTAGAATTTCCTTGCGGTTAGGATGTCGAACTGGTATTATAATAGCCAATACAATGAGTATCCGACTGAGCAGCTTGGACATTATCCATTTTATGACCATAGTGTGAATGGTGATTGGGAACGCGAAACTTTTGAAGGTTATGGTCCATACCATTGTGAGCCAATTACTATCCATATACCCACAGGTCATACGAGCAAAACAATCCTTCTATTTCTCTAGAAGAGTCTCTCAAGAGTTTCAATGAGTCAACACGGAAGTTATTTATGAAAGAGACTTATAATATTCTTCTCCCAGAAGAGTCCGTAGAGCGGTCAACTAAGATATCTCTAGAAGAGACCCTCAAGCAATTTACTGAGAGTACAAATAGGATTGTGGAAAAACTTGCTCAGGATAGTCTTAATTTCCAGTGTAGTTTTCCTAATACCACCCTCGAAAATAAGGATAGTTTTTATTCACATAATCAAGATGACGAGG
>NW_020618823.1:610520-610786 GCF_003573695.1 Papaver somniferum | reverse complement strand
TGTTACAAACCCGAATTGAATTATTTCTCCATTTTCTCCTTGTCAACACCTTTTTGAGCAATGAAAAATTCCTTTGAGTGTGTTTTCACCATGCGGAGCTTGACCCCATCACTGGGACAACGGAGGAAGCAACTTTTCATGATCGTGGTAAATGAATTAATTCTTTTATTGACTTTTTTGCATAGATTTAATTGCTTTATGATTTCTATTAATTATTTGTTATTTTGTTAGATGTCGCATGCTTAGTTCTAAATACTTTAGATGCG
>NW_020618823.1:568064-610510 GCF_003573695.1 Papaver somniferum | reverse complement strand
CCAATTACTATCCATATACCCACAGGTCATACGAGCAAAACAATCCTTCTATTTCTCTAGAAGAGTCTCTCAAGAGTTTCAATGAGTCAACACGGAAGTTATTTATGAAAGAGACTTATAATATTCTTCTCCCAGAAGAGTCCGTAGAGCGGTCAACTAAGATATCTCTAGAAGAGACCCTCAAGCAATTTACTGAGAGTACAAATAGGATTGTGGAAAAACTTGCTCAGGATAGTCTTAATTTCCAGTGTAGTTTTCCTAATACCACCCTCGAAAATAAGGATAGTTTTTATTCACATAATCAAGATGACGAGGATAGAATTGGAGACAGTATTTTAGATGAGGTTCAATCTCTTTCATGTTATTATGATGAGGATAGTGTTGATGGAGAATCATACTTATGTAGGAATAGTGATCAGGAAATGGTTACTCCAATTGAGGTTTACAATGATAATATTATTTCTAGTTCAATTCAAATAATTTTAATAATTATTCACCTATTCAAAAGGACGAGGATTTGACTAGAGATACCCTCGTTTTAGACGATGTAGTATTTCATGTTTACAAAGCTGATAATGATTTAGAGGAACGATTTATTCTGAGAATAATGTTTTAGAATCTAGAGATTTAGAAAAAATAGTCTTAGACGAAGAAGATGAACTCGTAGAGATGAGTGAGGATGAACCTGACTTAGAAGAATCAATTGACCATTTCCAGGAATCTGACCTAGAAATTAGGGAAGTTGTGACTAGTCTTTCTAGAGACACAGAAAACTCTAAGTTTGGGGGTGATTATCATTCTCCATGTGCTTTAACTATTAGAAAGTTCCCTCGTGTAGGACTTGACATTTGTGCCTCAACCATCTTACAAAATTATCTCCATACATGTTTTCCCGAACCTAATGATGTCCATAGAGAAGCTCAGTTGTTGTAAACCCATCATCTGGTTGATGTGGTTAACCCAGGCTATGATACCAAGATTGACTTTGTTTTCCCACCAAAAACTTTTCTTCCAATTGTGGGAACATATGATTTTCAGATGTGTCGGTTATTAAGTTTTGAGACTAAACCTAATTAATTTAAGATATTAGAGTCGACACATTTTCTTAAGAATGACCATTATGATGGTCAACTTTGTGAGTCAAATCTAATTGACTTAGAGGATCCTCAATTGTTCAGGTTGTTATTATGTGCTTCTAAGTTCTTAGTTTAGTTTTTCCAGACTCTAATACCTGAACCGGATCTTAGCTTTGAGGAAATCCAACCGATGAAAACCTTTTATTTAGACCCTTTTATAGAGCCTGAACCTGAACCACAACTAGATGTAGTTGTCTTAAGCAAGGGTATGTTCGGTATCTTCTTGGTCTGTTGCACTTTCCTCTTCTTGTGGGTAACACTTTTGATCCATATGACCCATAGTTATTCCGGCTACTGCTATATGATTCTACGAGATGACTAATCCTTTCTTAGTATGGCTGAAGACTATAAACTTAGCACTTCTTGGGAGGTAACCCATGCTCTTGCAACACGGTAATATCTTTCCTTAACTCTTTTGCTTCAAGTGGTAACAGTTTTTCCTTGTTCATGCTTTTAATTTTATCTTTAGAACATTGAGGACAATGTTAGATTTATGTTTGGGGGTATGGGAGAAACTTTTTAGTTGCAGTATAAATAAACTCCAGAGCTTAGAAATATATGCCTATTAAGGATAGCACTAACCTATCTAAGTGGATGGAAACATCTTGGTTGTAGTAGTTGAGGAACCAATCTGATTAGATGGAAACATCTAAAGAGTCTATTCATAAAAACACAGAGCTCAGGTGTTAGAATTAAAAAAAAAAAACATGGTAGTTTCGCCATATCTCGTTGAATCCTAATCCTTCTGTTTTTATTTTTTAAGTGATTTGGTGGGGGCACACGATTCAAGTTGTTACCTTTGCTAGGGTGAAATAGGGTTATTGAGATGCAAAAAAAAAATAAAAAAAAAATTAAGACCAGACCATCACACCAACCGGAATAAATTCAATAAAGTCGACCACTGGTGCCCTTGTATATGCCAGTTGTGTTGACCTAGAGTTAGGTTTATCGACCACTGGTCCCCTTGTATATGCCATTTGTGTTGATATTAGTCAGACCAGTATCTCAGTCCATTAGGATAGGTCCATATTGGCAGAGGCCTTTAGACAGATCTGTGAAACACCGTTCACTTTAAACCATCTATATTTTCTCTTTATCCATCTTCTTAATCTTTCCATGTGATTGGTTGACTCCGGTTATGATGTACAGAAACTATCTGAGTAGAGCTCTGTCACTTTATATGAATTTTAGTATGCTTGAGTGCAAACTCGTGTACAACAATTGGAATTTCGCATCAGGGTACTTCTCTCCTATAGTCAATAAGTATGCCAACCAAGGAGATTCTTTAGTGCTTTCCAAGGTTCCGCATAGATAACTAGGGTCTGGAGTAATGGTTTTGTGGGTACACCTCTGGTAAACCCTCCCGAGATAAACTCAGTTTTATTTTATTATTATTAGTTTTGCTCGAGAACTAGCAAATAATAAGTTTGGGGATATTTGATAGACGCATTTATATGTCTAATTTGTCCTCAATGTTCCGTATTGTTAGTACTCGATTTCTTACTTATTATGGTGTTTTGTGTGTTTGTAGGTATTTTTTTGGAAATAAATATTGTTGGAAAATTTGGCTCGAAAAGTTGCTCGGAGCACCCCTGGAGAACACGTGTTATTCGGACCCCTATTGTGGTTAAGGGGCATCCCAATTACTAAGGGGTACACACCTGATATTTGCACCCCCAGCTGTTGGATAAGGGGCAACCCTTTCTTCTTCGTTTGAAAACGTTTTTGGCGAAAATGGAGTAGTGAACTGGCAGAATTAGGGTTCACCATTTGGACGTGATATCTTGAGATTCAATGGTTGATTTTTGTTGGATGGGCTCGATTCAGCTAGACAGGGTTGATATGGGCTTTGGAATCAGTTAAAAGTTGCTGGATAATCAATTGGGAGCAAGACAGAGGAGTTGATATTCACGGGATATTTGGTCGGATTCTGCATGATGAGTTGGCGGGATTTGTTACCTGTTTTGGATTGCGACCACCTTGTTATTACCAAACAAGAATGGTAAGTTAGTTGGATTCGAATAAATAGTGAATTCCAGCACACAACCAACCACGAGAGTATCTCAGATATTCTTATTTTGTCCCGAGTCAGATGGCTATGTTTGGTAATTCGCGCGTGGATAGAAACAGTTTTACTTATGCTAGAACGTGAAACCAATTCCCTGAGAGAGTGTCGACATCAACAAAAGCGTGAAGAGAAGAAAAAGGAAGGAAATCTCGGCAATTCCTGTGAGAGTAAAGGGAAAATATTCTGCATGTTTACTCAATTAATTACAGAGATATGGAGGGGATGTTGGGTATAAAAGAGGTGCTGGGATGTCTTAGAAGGGGGATGAAGAGTTTGGGAGAGTTGCAGAGCATCAAAAAGTCGAGATAATCAAGTGGCAGGAAACCACCATTTCTGCTGCTGTGAAGAAAACGAAGAACATCGACCCACACTCATTGGACGCCTAAGGACAGTCGTTTATGCTACAGTGGTAACGACCCACAGCCGAGGGTCGTGGTTTAGGAGACAATATTAGAGCAACAGTAGTTCTCTGGTTTGTAACAAATATAACTGTTACAAACCCGAATTGAATTATTTCTCCATTTTCTCCTTGTCAACACCTTTTTGAGCAATGAAAAATTCCTTTGAGTGTGTTTTCACCATGCGGAGCTTGACCCCATCACTGGGACAACGGAGGAAGCAACTTTTCATGATCGTGGTAAATGAATTAATTCTTTTATTGACTTTTTTGCATAGATTTAATTGCTTTATGATTTCTATTAATTATTTGTTATTTTGTTAGATGTCGCATGCTTAGTTCTAAATACTTTAGATGCGTCATGCTTTTAACTTACAAATAATATTTTACGAAATCTATTTTTGGCAAAGAAATAGAGTCACAACTTCTTTTGTTTGAGCTATATTGTCTAGAGTTAATGACTGAACCATAACAATATGAAAAGTAGTGGAATCCCGCGTCTCAGCGTCTCTTCATCTTGTGAAAAATTGTGTATATATATTTTTCCTTATTTTCTTTATTAAGTCTTAAAACAAATTCTCAACAAATCTGAGTGAACGAATCATCTTACTACAACATCATTGAAAAACACATCAGTTGATCATCGTCATCATGCTCATCATCTCCTCCAGCATTCGAAGTTCTTTCAACACCATCATGATCATTACCTCTTCTACCAGATGGATTTGATTGGCCATCATCTGGAGTTTCATCTGAATCACTTAGTTCCGTTGGTGGTTGAGAATCATTCCGTTCACGGATCTTGAGCATTCCCGGCTCCACTAATGCCCCTCGATGTGTTGCAGTCAAGAGTTTGTCACCAACACGAGGAGGTCTTGAAGGAGGAGTAACATTTTTCTTCTTTCCCTTTTGCAACCTAAACAAGAACAATTAAAAAAAAATCAACTGTCGGCAGGGTCTACAACTATAATCTTTGTCGTCTAAACAATAGCCGGCAGGGTCGATAACTATAATCCTTGCCGACTAAACAATAGTTGGCATGGTCTTATTAAACTAACGTGTCGGCTTATACCAACTCTGAACACAGTAGATACAAGAATTTTCTAGTACATATAGTCGGCAGAGTCTATAACCCATACAATGCCGGCTGAAGTTCAGCAGGCGGGGTGGTATTCAAATACCTTGTCGAGCTTATGACTTTAGGCATCAGGAGACGCCAACATTTTTCAAAATACAGCGCCGGCAGGGTAAAAAAATTATAACCCAACAACTGTAAAAAAAAAATCGCCGACAAGGTTTTAAGGTTGAATACCTTGACGACCCAGTAAAAAGCAGTTACAGATATTAAACAGCCTACATGATATTCAACCTAAGAGCTTGCCGACTAACCCTGAATATGAAAAGTCGGCAGAGTCGTGAATCAGAGACCCGTCGGCTGTATAACTGCATATTCACACATTTGATTTTTCTGACCTAATTTGACATGCAAACAAAAAATTGAAGTATGGAGTGAGTTTAGTAGGCCCTTACTTTCTCAATCGTGTAACTTCTTCGGTTTGAGCGACGTTGATTTCTTCTTCTTTGACGGTTTTTTTACTTCGTTTGTGCTGAACTAAATTTGCAATTCCAGGGTTATACTGGTTAGGTTTTCTATTTGTTTATTTGAAACGACCAGCCCTCGGCGGCTCCATGTTTGAAAATTAATCGGAATTTTCGAATCGACGAGTTTTCGATGGTGGTGTGACGGATAAGCCGGTATGGTATGGTGGAGGAAAAGAAGAAGAGAAGAAGATGAAACGAAAAAAATGAAATTTGATTAGGGTAATAAGAATTATAATGTATAAGGGTATTTTTGTAACTTTGCCCATTTTAACACCCCCTAGCCCTTCAGATAAGTCTCTTTAAAATTGTGTGTACCCCAATTAATATGGGTATACCCCAATCCCGCCAGGTATTTTTACCCCATATCTCAAATCAAAATAAACGTCGGCAGGAGAAAAACAACGCAGAGGGGTAACTGGTGATTTCACTTGGAAACGAGATAACAAATATAATGGGCGGAGAAAGGTTCACCTTTCTGATAGCGCCCCTCTTCCCCTGATTTCTCCCAGTCCTTTCTCTCTTCAAATTATCCATTCTGTATTTCTCCTTTAAGATATTAGGGTTCATTCTTCAAATTGAGGTCTATTTTCATGTATTCATTCTTGCAGGCAAATAACAACTTTCTCGAATAATCAATCAAAGAGGAATTACCCTCACTCAAGTTCAGAAGCTACCATTCTTGTACCCATAATCCACTGGCACCACCTGTTTCAGAAGAAGCGACCCTGTGCTATGGATTGTTGGAGAAAACCAATTCAAGACCGGGATTGAGCCTACACCGTTTGAGGGGATTAAAACCCTAGTTGAATAGAACCCTAACTTTCATCTTTCTTCTGAGTTTCCGAGATATACCTTGGAAAAATGTCCGTTTCGGGATTGAATTGTAATTCTTCAAGATGCTTTCTTCGCTCTACAACACTCGCAAGAGGATTACGAAGTCCTTGCGATAGAATTTCACTCATTACTCATAGTAGTAGTAGTTTCATCAAGAATACAGAACCTCTTCGTCTCAACAGGTGTAGTTTACTACCACATCCACTTTTAATTCTTTCATCATTCTTTCTTTTACTAATATTGGAGTTCATTCTTACAGTGGGAATTACTGGATTTCTAATCCATGGGAACCAAAGGTTAAGCGAAATTACAAAATAAAGAGTGGCATGGATACTTCATTTAGTGGTGATATGAACTTTGAATCAGGTAAACTGTTTACAATAATATATGTAGATATCTAGTGATGTCTATTGCTCAACTACAAATAGTCTGCGTCTCTATAACAAATTTGCTTTGCATAATTTTGAGTAATTTTGCTGGTCTTGCTTGTGATTGACATATTTCCTTTGCTTATTTTCTTTGAAAGAATGTGATGGAACTGGGGAGTTAGTTTCTGGTTCTAGGCTTTTAATGACTAAATAGCAGCCTGATTGATTGCTAGGATTGTAGAGGGACAAGATATTTGTCTGGCTACTGGTTTCTTTTTTGTGGTTCGAATTTATGTTTAAAGTTAAAGCTAGTTAGTTAGGATCTAAATATTGACGTAATGCATGCTGTAATCACATTCGGCCCAGAGTCATTCTCACTTTTGATATTTTCGTTTTTGGTTATCCATTTCTTGACATCATAATCAGTCGTTTAAGTTGCACATGATCATACATGTTTCCAGCACTGCAGTTAGAGCTTCATTTTAATGGGTAGGGTGTTCGCTTTACTGATCATATTCTTTGGTCGACACATAATTTTGTCAACGTGCTTTCGTGTTTAGGTATATTCGTACACCTTTCCAACACTAATTTTAGAGCCACTCCATTAGATTTTTGGTTCCATCATCAAGGGGTTGGTTTTTAATTTGTGATGTCCCGTTGCTTGAAAACGGGATTGATTTTTGCTACGTTATCAGTGGAGTAAGCATGCGTCTTGTAACCAATATTGCTATGGTCCATTGCCTGGCTATATGGTCGTCCACAGTTCAGAAACCTTGATACCTTCCTTTTAGGAAGCAACAATTTAAGTCCAATCAGCTTAGCCTGGTCTAGTCAAACACAGCTAAATGCTGGATCACCCCATGTCAAGCCTGAGAAAATGCTGCTACAGTAATCAAGTTAGAAGCTATAAAAAGGTGTAATCGTTTCAAGTTGATCCAATCAGTTGTGAGTTTATTAGTTTTCATTGTGCTCTTTCACTGAGGCGATGTGATGTCCTATGTCGCGTCTGTTTAATACCCTCCTTGTAACAATGGCAGTAGAAATGAGGAGGCGATCTGAGTGGCATCAATCTTCAATCTTATAAGATTCTCATTTGAATGGCGTTTGTTTTCCCTCTAATTATGTACTATTGAGGTCTGCTGTCGTCCAATTTTATGATACTTGACTAACTCTTCGATAATATCATGCTGCACGCATACCTTTTTAGTGTCATCCATTCTCATATGATTATTCTATAATTATGGATCGTTTATAACTCGAGCAGTGTTGAAAACTTCATAATCTGGTCCCTTATCTGCTCTGGTATATACATTGATCACGTTTGTCGATTGAATTATGACTTTTTATAGGTGCAAATGTCTTTCCGAGAATCAACATTAAGGACCCATACAAAAGGCTTGGTATCAGTAAGGAGGCATCTGAAGAAGAAATTCAGGCTGCAAGAAATTTTCTGATAAATAGATATGCAGGACACAAACCAAGTGTTGATGCAATAGAGTCGGCCCATGACAAGATAATTATGCAGACGTTTCACGAAAGGAGAAGGCCGAAACTGAATATCAAGAAAAAAGTCAGAGACGTTACACAATCACGCGTTGTACAGGCTGTTACCAGTAGGTTTCAAACTCCTTCCACCAACTACATAATAAAGACAGCTTCCGTGTTTGTGATACTCGGTGTTCTTACTGTTCTGTATCCGACGGAAGAAGGGCCTACTTTACAAGTAGCCATTTCCTTGTTGGCAACGATATACTTCATATATGATCGACTAAAGAGCCGAATGCGAGCTTTCTTATACGGGTACTTACTAACTCTTGCTGTAATTTGGAAAGTAACTATTGACTGTAAATTCTGCATTTTGTTGTTGCTTTGTTATGTATGTGGAGAATGATGTTGGTTTTTTTTTTTTGGTTCAGAGCTGGGGCATTTGCAGTTTCATGGCTGCTGGGGACCTTTTTAATGGTATCCGTGATTCCTCCAGTCCTTCGTGGCCCAAGGAGTTTGGAAGTGACTACATCTCTTCTATCGTATGTGCTTCTATGGGTTTCTTCTGCTTACCTGATATAATAACTTTTATTATGCCTATCGGATTACATAGGTAGAATTTTGCATTAGAGCCGTTCGGGAACCTTTTAAACTTAGAGGTTAGAGCGCTGAGGAATTGTGGTTGGATTGTTAAACTGTCAAATGCTTTAGCTGGTTTCCATATGTAGAAGTTTATGGACCTAGATTTTTTCCTATTGATTGAATTCTTATGCTGTATAATTTTGATTAAAGAGTAACAATATCAGTTATCACTCCATTGCAAGGCGCATTCGAGTACTCACAAACACAAAATCTCGATAATTATACTTTATATCATGGTTCAAGTATCCAAGATTTATTGATACACTTGTTTTCTCTTTTGGCTGCAGATTTTGATTTTATATTTATTTATTCAGAATCATTGCATCATTTTAGACAAGTACAGAGTGCTCCACAGTTGTTGTGTTGTTAATTATTTTTTAAAAATTCAACTTTGCTCTGCAAGGAGACCAAAACGATATAAAAATATTGATAGACACTCCAAAGAATAGGGCACTTAATGAGAGGGTCAGACCATTAAAGCCTGGTACTATATGTGGTTCACCATTTTTATATACTGTTGAAGTCTCGGCATCTGCCATTTATTATATTGCCTGCCTCTGCCGAATGAATGACGGATCGGACCCACTGGTCTTCTTCCCATTTATAGCCTCAATAATTCAGTTCTTGTTTAGAATTTAGATTTTGGAGTCTTCATGAATTTGGATATTTTACAACTACCTCAATATTCGTAGCACATGAGTTTCAGTGTATAAATGGTTAAGTTGATTTGGTGGCCACATTTTCTTGAGTTTTTCGCAATATACTAAGCTTTAGCAATATTCCAATATTGATTGCAGTTGGTGTTGGATTTTGCTTCTACATTATTGACATAGGGTCTCTTCTTCGAACCACCTACGGATAAGTCCTTTCATTACAGTTAATAGTTTTTTGTAGCAAGACTAAGACCCTCCTTCCAACCATTGCCGAGGAATACTAAAGAAACTCTACAAAACTTGACGTGAGAAAATGCAAGAAAGCATGATGTTGATCAGTCTTTTCTTTGTCACCACAGCCTGGTACGTATTTCAGTATTTGATAACAAAATCAAAACCTCTTACTTACCTTACGTACCTGAAGATGTTTTAGCGCCACTGGGGTCGAAGAACATAAGAACCACATAATAATACAATCAATTGTTGTTGCAAACATACGTAACAGAAGATACTGGAAAAATGAATGCCAACGTAGACATATGCATGTACAGGTGGCCGGGGAAGTATACATTCTGGTCTATTTAGGTAGCAGTAGTAGTTATAATTGTAAGGATAACAAGTTGTACAGAGAATAAAGACAACAACGACAACACTAAATAAAACTGCATTGAATTTGGATAGAGGTGGTGGTGGTGCCGTGGTGGTCAGCAAAGAGGAATAGGAATAGACATCTGCAGTAGAAACCAAACCACATAGAAACATTTTTGAAAAACTAAATCTTTTGATTTTATTAGGTCATGATCAGCTCATTTCTGTCATCACTGAATAATGATTTTATGTGATGAGGGAATGATTTGGGGTTGAGAAGAAGAAGAACGTGTAACTTTATGAAACACAACAACCACTATTGCAGCGGAAATTAATGGGAGAAAGACCCATTTCATATTTATGAAGGAGCCCACGGCAATAAGAGCAGGTGCTGCGGAGGCCTCAAAAATATATTGCACCAGGTTCATGTCGGCGACCATCAGCTTTTTTACAGCACTAAGTAACTCAAACCAAATGATTTATGTCAAAGTTTTCTTCGTGTTTAAGATATCATCCGTTAAATGATTGTCATTTACGAACTGATCAGTGGGGTGTTGTTGTCTCTAAAGGGTGTAATGCCATTTGGTTGGATCACATGGTGCATTGACTTGAGGAAAATAAAAACAGACAATAAGAATCAAGAAATCATTGATAATTAGACCACACCTTAAATCTCAACTCTCAAGTCTTGTTAGACAGATCCATCCATATTATAAGATACCCATGAAATGATTGTTCCTCGGAAGATTATTGGACGTGAACATGGCTGGCATGCCATGCCATTTAGTGAAGACCATACACTAGTAAAGAAGAAGAAAAAAAGAACGAACAAGGGGACGGGCACAATTAGACAAAGTGTTCTTGGTGCAACTGGTTCTGTGCTTCTTCTTATCCGACTGGAACCAGTGGCAAAGCCAGAAAAACACTATAGAGCGGGCAAAAGGCAGTAAATGGCATGGCAGGCAAAAAAAAAAAAAAACAAAAAAAAAAACACATGCATATACTTAGGACCAGCAGCCTATAGGGGCAATTGCGCCACTGATTTGAACCCACGGCCTATGAAACCACCGAAGCTACGCAAAAGTTGCAAGCATCTGGACCCTGTTTAGTGGGTATATGGGATTATATCAAAAGGTTCATCCTATCATAGCTCTTTCAACAGTGGAATTTTTGACGGATACTATCAACCACAAGTAATAATTACATAAAAGTAACTTCAAAAAAAAACTCCCTAGAGTGCAATTTTCTGTACAGATTCATAACCAAAACGAATGATGATTTTTTTCTTTCTCAGACCGACCCATATTCAAATTCTATCTAATCCAAGTACTATTTTTGGTCCATTTCCGGAATCTACCACTTTTTTTTTTTCAATATACCAAAATTCCACTACAACTACATGTCTGAAATTTTACCTCTTTATTTTTGAACCAATACACTTACTTGATAAAGGTTCTGGCAGATAAATTTTGCTTTCAACCACAATCAATCTTTACTTCTCAGCCAATAAATCCCGAAATAAAGTCTTTTTCATGAAATTTTGTGTTATAAATTCAGAATTCAATGATAGAAAGAAGAAAAAACTAGTAGAATAGTAGCTAGAGAGAATTTTTTTTTATGGGGTCATCTTCAGTTAATGATACCTGCATTATGGAAGAAGGCCAGCAGCTTGATCATGTTATCGGTGACCGGAATGTAGCTGAACATTCAAGAATGTTGCTTAATGCTCCTGACCCGCCGGGTTTATGTACTGAATTCGTTAGTTCGGTAAAAGAGATTGTTAACTTGCCTAATGGTAACAATTCTTATAGTAGTAATAAGAAACCAGAACTTAAACAGCATGTTGGTTCGCTTTTACGTGGGCTGTTTCCGATACTAAGTTGGGGAAGGATTTATACGTTATCGAAATTTAAAAGCGATTTGATGTCGGGTTTAACTCTAGCAAGTTTAAGCATTCCACAGGTACGGTGTAGCTTATTTTGAAGCTTGATGAGTATGTCATCATTTCAGTTCTTGTGTTAACTTGAAATTTTGTTGCAGAGTATTGGTTATGCAAATTTGGCGAAGCTCGATCCTCAATATGGTCTATGTAAGTTCTTTTTATTACTACTTCGTTTTTCTTAATTTATTTTGGGAGGTAGTTGTTATGTATGACTGTGGGTTTGTACTAGATACAAATGTTGTTCCACCGTTGATTTACGCACTAATGGGGAGCTCCAGAGAGATAGCGATCGGACCGGTTGCGGTTGTTTCGCTCTTATTGTCATCCATGGTACAGAAAATAGTTGATCCAGTAGAGGATCCAACTGGTTACAAGAGATTTGTTTTCACTGTAACTCTTTTTGCTGGTACATTTCAAGCTGCTTTCGGATTGTTAAGGTGAATTCAGTTTCTTTAACTCAAAATTTGGATTTTGTTGTTTTTATTATTGTCATATCATATTTTCTATTTTTCTTTTTGCAGGTTGGGCTTTTTGATAGATTTTCTTTCACATTCTGCTATTGTTGGGTTCATGGGAGGTGCAGCTATTGTCATCGGCTTGCAGCAACTTAAGGGACTACTTGGATTCACTCACTTCACCAATAATACTGATGTAATCTCCGTTGTTCGTGCAGTTTGGCGATCATTTCACGATCCGGTAAGTTATTTTTACAATCAGTGCACAAGGGTCTATAAGAAGACGAGTGTGTCTCACACTCAACATAAAAAATCTTTAGCTACAGAGGCTTAAATGGGAGTGTAAGACTTTTAGGTAGTGTTCTGTATTCTTGTCTTGAAGATGAGCATACTGTCAATATCCTGCTGAATGGTGGTTGTCTGAGACCCTAGCACCGCTTTTCTTCTTCGCCAGCTGAAAGTAACAGCTTCTCTTACCAATGAGTCAATTGCATCCCTCCTAGGATGCGTGTTGCAGTTAGTGTGTCAATATTAGGCCAAATCGGGGTTTCGTCAGTTGCATCTTGCATCCAAACTGTACCTCAGTGCGAAGATATTCTAGGCTTATAACACTCTTGCGTATTCTGTATTTTCGTAATTTCTAACACTCTTGCCAATTTGCTTTGTTTCAAACAGTGGAGTCCTCATAACTTTATCCTGGGTTGCTCATTTCTGATTTTCATCTTATTTGCAAGATTTTTGGTAAGCACTTTTCGGGTACCGTTTTTTTTTTCATTTCTGTTAGAATATGGGCAACCAACTCAAAACCAATTGGCGATGAATGGAGAGGTCCTAAGGGATAATAAACCGCAGGATCTTAGATGCCCAGACAATGTGAGACTAATAATAATCTCAACACGCCCCCTCACGTGTAGCCTCGTTGGGTCTAACACGTGTATAATAAATCGGGTGACGCGGAGTAAAGGCGCGGTCTAATGACTCGTCGCAAATAGTCTGATCTGGTACCATGTTAGAATATGGGCAACCAACTCAAAACCAATTGGCGATGAGTGGAGAGGCCCTAAGGGATAATAAACCACAGGATCTTAGATGCCCAGACAATATGAGACTAATAATAATCTCAATTTTTACTCCAATAGTTCAGTTTGAGTTATCTAATTCTCTTTACCCCATTGCTTGATTATGAATTTGTCAGGGTAGGAGGAACAAAAAACTATTCTGGTTACCAGCCATTGCTCCACTCATATCTGTAATTTTATCAACTCTGATAGTTTATCTATCAAGAGCTGATAAACATGGAGTTCGCATAGTAAAACATATCAATAAAGGGTTGAATCCAAGTTCAGCTAAGGAATTACAGTTCACTGGCCCTCATGTTGGAGAGGCAGTAAAAACCGGTTTAATATGTGCTATCATCGCTCTCACCGTAAGTATGCAAGAAAAAAAACTTGTGTTAGCAGGGATACCCAACAAGTTAGATTAATTCACTAATTAACTATATCTTTCCGCAATGGATGTCAGGAAGCAATTGCTGTTGGCCGATCTTTCGCAGCGATCAAAGGTTACCATATCGATGGGAACAAAGAAATGGTTGCAATAGGCTTCACAAACATTTTAGGATCCTTAACTTCTTGCTACGTTGCAACAGGTGAGTTTATTGTTTGGTTGGTGTTGTTGAAGTATATTTCAAGGGAATTGACTGACCACTGAAGCGTTGGGCCGCTTGTGCAGGTTCATTCTCAAGAACGGCCGTAAACTTTAGTGCTGGTTGCGAAACAGCGATATCCAATGTTGTTATGGCGCTTACAGTGATCTTAGCATTGGAGTTTCTTACCAGGCTTTTATATTACACTCCTACTGCAATTCTTGCTTCGATCATTCTGTCTGCTTTACCCGGACTGATCGATATTAACGGAGCTCGTAATATCTATAAAATTGATAAATACGACTTTCTTTCTTGCTTTGGAACATTCCTTGGAGTGTTATTCGCATCGGTCGAAATTGGTCTTCTCATTGCGGTAATTCTTTGCTTGCTATGGAAAAATTAGCTATCTGTTTTATATTTTCTTGAAACGATAGTACGTCTATCTGATGTTTTTCGAATGTGGGTTTAAAATTTAGTGTCATGGCAGGTAACAATATCATTTTTGAGGATCATACTGAACTCAATTCGTCCCGGAATCAACAATCTTGGACAACTCCCTGGAACCAATAGTTTCTGCAGCACAAGTCAATTTCCAATGGCCATTAGAATCCCCGGTGTCTTGATACTTCGAGTTGAATCCTCGTATCTTGGTTTCGCCAATGCAAATTACATTAGAGAAAGGTACATTACAAATAATACATGACTCTTCAAGAAAATGAAGAATCAAAGGAAAATCCAAATTACTCCCCGGAACCAATAATTTCGATGTTCATTTCGTTCATTTTGTGCATTTTGAGTAGGATTCTAAGATGGGTAACAGAAGAACAAGAAAATGAAGAATCAAAGGAAAATGCAAGGACTCTGCAAGTACTAGTACTAGACATGTCCAGTAAGTTTCTTTTGTTGCACTTCACTTATTGGACTTAATTTTGTTATCTTTTTGATTGTCGAGCTGACTGGTTTCCGGCAAACAGATGTGCTGAACATAGACACCTCCGGGCTCCATGCTTTGGAAGAATTACACAAGGAGCTTGTGTCACTTGATCTGCAGGTACTTTAGATTTTCCTCAACTCTTCTGTTAAGAAGTTTGAATCCATTTAACTCAACTGTTTTGGTTGCGTTTACGTGCAGTTGGCAATAGCAAGCCCTACATGGAAAGTAATGCACAAGATGAAGTTATCGAAGGTTGTGGACATAATCGGAAGTGGATGGATTTTTCTTACAGTCAGTGAAGCTGTGGATGCATGTATTGGCTCTAAGATGGTTATTAGTCTTCCTTAATAAGTTAGACAGGATAAACAGGCCTTACAAAGATGATTAAACTTGTATTACCGCTGTTTTATTGTACGTAATTTCAAGTTAGCATAGCAGTACATACAATCATTCAAAAACAGTAATATCTATTGGCCTCTAATTTTGTTCAATAGGCCGCTGCACCTAAGGAAATTGAGTAAACTAGTTTGTATTATAGTTGTTTAATTACCATAATAACAAACAAAATCCCGCAATGAAATTTCATAATAAGCTGGAATTTTTACTTTCTTTTACTGTTTTTTTTCTTCTTTGCGATAGGAAAGGCGAAAGATTGATTGTTGCTGCAACTGCACAGCAGCATGACCCTTAGGTACAACATTGACCAGAAGTGGTTGTGCATATACATCACCTATGACACTCTTGTTGTCAGTTGTCACCTTTTCAATAATTGCCAGAGAGTGCTATTTTGATCCCGGACGTACCCATTCAGCAGCCGTGAGTAGGGCAGGCCAATAGGCCACGATCTTCGGCTAGGTTCACATCTCTGGCTCCTGTCCTTAGCTGTACCAAAATACTTCCAAAGTAGAATTATGTGGTTGGGTATTATCAAATGCCACTTGCACTCAGCTTTTCAGACATGCTGCACCACAGTTCCAAGTTTGCATCCCATATTCTCATTGTTGGATACAGAGGTGCTGCTTTATGGAGTAAAGTAGAGTTGACACTTTGTCTACAACTTGACAACTGCAACTGACCCCTGGTGCGGTGGGGGGCCTAAGTGCAAACATATCGCGATTAATCCGACCAATTCTGGCTGGAAACTCAATACCAAACTCCCCATACCCGTTCTCAAGCCCACTATAGAGCCCAATTACATTCCTATTCTATTCCCTAGCCTGCCAGCAACTTAAAAAGCTAGTCCTTTTTATCCCCCATAGCCCCAGTCACCAGTTCTTCTCCACAAACAAAAATGAGTATTTTGGTTTGGAATTGACAAGGAATTAATAGAAGGCTGTTATTGGGACGTCATACTCTAATAGAGGGACTTTACTTGGATTTTTAATGTCTAAAAAAATGGTTATGGGCTATCCTAATACATATACAAAATGTCTAGATTACCCTTTAAGTAGAAGTGATTTTACGTCCAGGTTTGAATTAATTCCACCGTAGAATTTTATTTGCATGTAATTTTACGTCCAGGTTTGGATTAGTTCCAACCGTAGAAGCTCATTTTACGTCCAAGTTCCTTTTAATTCCAACCGTAGAATCCGATTTTACGTCTAGTTTTCTTTTAATTCCAACCGTAGAAGTGATTTTACGTCCAGGTTTGGATTGTTTCCAACCGTAGAAGTGATTTTAAGTCCAGGTTTGGACTAATTCCAACCGTAGAATTTTATCTTCCCAGGTTTGAATTAGTTCCAACCGTAGAAGCTCATTTTACGTCCAGGTTCCTTTTAATTCCAACCGTAGAAGTGATTTTACGTCCAGGTTTGGAATATTTCCATCCGTAGAAGTGATTTTACATCTAGATTTGGATTATTTCCAACCGTAGAAGTTTATTTTACGGCCAGTTTTTCTTCCCACAAAAACTTTGTCCCATAATTCACCAAGTATACAACAAAATTCACTAATTTAATTTTTATCTAATTAAATTAAATTAAAATTAACTAAATAAGGGTTGTTTAGTCATTACAAAATTATTTGAGATAAAGGGTTTTTGATATTACTTATGGGTGACCCGTTTTTGTCCTATTAGGTGACGCCCCTCTAATGGAATGTGACGCCCCAATAATAGCCTTCAATTAATAACCCAACAACAATCCAGCACCTAAAAGGCTAGTTTCCTTACATAAGCCGAACATCATATTCTTATCCGAAACTCTATCCAATGAAACCCATATGGCGGGTATTGTCCAATCATTTCAATTTCAAAACCACACACGGTACCCAAAATAGGTAGAAGAGGTGGACTTTGTTTTAAGTGGAAGAACCCCATAAATGTTAAGGTTGTGCTTCAATCTCAAAGTTATATTCACATGATCATCACCCCTCCACCTCTAAGTAAACCATGGTTGTGCACCGGTATATATAGCCCACCTCACCCCGGAAGCGATACAAGACTTATGGCAGGACAATTTTCCCAGGCATCGACCCCACAATATCATGGGTACTGTTAAGAGACTTTAACGAAGTGATGGACCAGTCGGAAAAAAAAGGGAGGCAGACCAGTAATGTATGGACAGACGCAGCCTTTCCTCACAATGATAAATCAAATGGGATTCATGGACCTCGGATTCCGTGGGGATACTTATACATGGACAAACAATCAGAAAGGAACATATAATATAATGGAAAGGCTAGATCCAGCCATCACCACCCAGCAATGGCGTACCGCTAACCCTCACATAGGCGTTAGTCATCTCCCGAGAATAGCTTCTGATCATTCTACAATCCTTCTTAATACAAAAGCAATCGACTGGCAAGGTCAAAAGAACTACAAGTTTGAGCATCTATGGCTAACCCACCCACAACTCCAGCAAATCGTCGAAACATCCTGGAGTCAACAGAATGAGTCGGAACCTGCCTTAGATCTTCAGGTCAAGCTAATTACAACGGGGGAAACCCTTATGGAATGGAACAAAGAAACCTATGGACACCTGCCAAAGCTAATCAAGAAATCAACAGAGCAAATCTGAATGGCACAACATCAATGTGTGATCCTGAGTGGCGAAGAACTACACTACTGGATAACCCAGGAAAAGCAACTTCGGAGCCATCACCTAACTTTACTACAATGTCATGTAACATACTGGCAACAAAGATCCAGAATCCAATGGCTTCAATCGGGAGACGCCAATAAGACTTTCTTCCACACGAAAGTGACTATACACCGAAGTTGAAACAATATACAGAAATTGCAGGACCAGCAAAATAACTTGATTAACGATAAGGATTAGGTAATTAAAATCATCCTTGATCTCTTTACAGAACAATACTCAGCACAAAGCACATTAATATATGAGGATCTCTTTGCACAAATCACTCCTAGACTGACTGCTCGTCAATATTCTACGCTAACGGAGGAGGTGACGACCGTGGAAATCAAATAAACTTTGATTTTTATTAAATCGGAAAGTGCTCCCGGACCTGATGGATATATTAGCAAGTTTTTCAAGGTTTGGGAAACCACACACCATCAATTAACAGCAATACTCCGCAGTTTCTTTGCATCCCTAAATATTCACACCCTCATGAATTACACTAACATTGCCCTAATCCCAAAATCGATCATCCATCGAAACCATCCCAATTCAGACCGATCAGCCTTTGCAATGTGGTGTACAAAGTGATATGCAAAATCCTAGTAAATCGCATACGACCCCTTATCCCACTCCTCATAAGCCCATATCAAAGTGCATTTGTTCCTCAAAGATCAATACATGATAACATCGCAATAGATGGAGAACTATTCCATTACATTAAGACTTTCGCTCTCACCAAGGACCCAGAAGTAGCTCTGAAACTAGACATTAAGAAATCCCATGATATCTTAGAATGGGTATTCATCAAGAAAGCCTTCACCACGATGGGATTTCCAAACATTTTTGTAGATTACATAATGTTATGTGTAACTATAGTTACTTACTTAGTTAACATTAATGGTACGCCACATGGGCACATCACTCATACAAGAGGCATTCGACGGGGGATCCTCTCTTTTCCAATATTTTCATAATTTATGCAGAAATCCTATCGATCAATCTAGGAAATATAGAAGCTTAAAGTCTGGTAAAAGGGCTAAGAATCTCTCAAAAAAAAACCCACCTATTTTGCCTAATGTATGTGTATGATATCCTCATCACCTAAAAGGAATCTCAGGAAAGAAACAACCACCTCAAGAAGATACTTCTTTCTTACAGTTTGTTAACAGGCTAGGAAATCAATACTGCAAAATCTACAGTAATTCACCACCCTAGACTGCAACAACATCAGGTAGATGTTATGCACTAGTTTTTTTGATATGCCAACCTCATGACCCTCCAACATATCTAGGAGTACAATTCAAGCAAGGGAGAACCTCAAGTCATATTTTTGACCCGCTGTTGCAACGTTTAGCATGAAAAGCGCAAGGATGGATGATCAGATGCCTTACTCAAGTGGGAAGGATAGTACTTCTTAATAGGCCTGTCAATATATGTCCGATATCCGGAATCCGTTTTCGAGTATTCGATATCCTATAGGATTTTATCCCTTTTATCGGATATCATATCGGATATTCTATCAGATATTTCTTCCTTAACATATCGGAATCGGATTAGGCTCCATCCGAATTTTTAATATCCGATATCCTAGAACAAGGATTTATTTGTGATTTACCCTAACCATATTAGAGTCGAGTAGAAGAGTAAGGAAAAATATCCGATATGAAATGTTTGAGAAATTGAACTTAAATTTCAATTATGAATATGTTTTACAGGGTTTTTAATATTTTTTTTATCAGTATCGGATATTATCGGATAAATATCTGATATCCGATAGCTTAACCTATCATAATCGATATCTGATTTTGATAACCTATAGGATATTATCGAATATCGAATATTTGATAGCGCTTAACCTATCGGATACGGATTTCCAAATATCCGACAGATATTCATCCATTGACACCCTTACTTCTTAAAACCTCTCTAATTCCTACCTATAACCATTATTCAAACACAATTGTTCCCTGTACATATGTATATATAAACAGATCGACAGAGTCACCCAAAACTTTTTCTGGGGCCATGACTTATCTGTTCAAAAAATTCACCCTCTAGGATGGAAAAATCTAAACAAACTAATACTAAAAGGAGGTCTTGGAATTAGAAAAAGCAGTCACCACAATAAAGCCTTACTCATGAAAAAAAATTGGAGCATTCATGCTCAACCTAATTCCATATGTTCCAGATTATACAATGAGAAATACCTACAAAACCAACTTATCTTCCGAGAAAGCACACCCATTCCTTCTTCAGCTAGCACAGAATGGAAACAAATGGCATCCCTAGTACCAATCTTCCAAAAATTCACTTTTCATCATATCAGAAACGGTTTAGACACTCCTATCCAAGCTAACTGGATCTTCAATTTCAAAACCTTGACCCGAACAAATGCTACCTTATCTAATCAGTAGCTGATCTCATCGACCCACTTACTCATAACAGGAATCACGATCAGCTGATTAACCTCCCCTGATGTTATCCAACACGTCATAAATATATATCCACCTTCCCCTAAATATGCCTCCAGATAATTTAATTTGGCCACACTCAAAATCCGTAAAACACACCACAGCCTCCGGATATAACTAGCTAATCCAACAAGATACCTATTACCACATCGACTCCCTACCACCGACCAAATTCCTTTGGACCTGACCATGCCCACCAAAAGTCCATATTTTTTTGTGGAAAGCTATAAATGAAGGTCTTCCCACCTTCACTATTCTACATCGCATAAACCTCACAGACTCCAACCTATGCCCCCGATGCAACATGGAACTAGAAACGGTCGAACATATCCTTCTTCACTGCCCAATAACAATTATCGCCTAGAACAACCTCTTATCTCACTTATCCACAAAACAAACCCAAAACAACAATTCCAATATAGTAGTAAATTCTCAAACAACCATTTCACAAATTCTACCATGCTCTAACAATAGCACTTCTATCTCGACATCGTGTTTTCTGTTCTGGAATCTATGGAGGTTTAGAAATGATCTAGTTTTCAGAAAACACGTTATCCCCCCGGACCAAATAATGACACAAATCATGAGACAACATCATGAACTTGATTGGGCAAAAAAAGGTTCTTCTCCCAATAATTCCAGGGGAACCACCGTCCAGGGCGATGTCAGAGCTACAACAACAATCCAAGTAGGATGGATCAGATCAGCACCAGATTGGATAAAGATCAACACGGATGGTGCTGCCCGGGGTCACCTAGGACTGGTGGGAGCAGGCTTCATTTGCAGAGACTCAAATCCCCAGGTTATTTTGGCTCCTACGCAACCTCTGGTTACAACAACGGCTCTAACTTCAGAAACGTGGGTAACTCTTCTGACCACAAGGACGACGGCGGATCGACAATGGCCAAAAGTTATTTTTGAGACAGATTCGGAAAACCTGGTGCGCTTCATAAAAACGATGACGGAAGCCCCGTGGTATATTGCAGATATGATCTCCGAAATAAAACAGAGAATGCAAAAAATACCACACTGCAATATTCAACACAACTACAGGGAAGAGAACCAAGCAGCAGATGGTTTAGCAAATTATGTTGCGGGTGGAAGCCAAGCAGGAAAATTTTCAACACATATACATGACCAATCCCATCTTTTCTCCACCAAATTATTGCTAATGACTCTAAGGGAACAACATATCCACGTGTAATAACTTTGTAGGTTTCTTTCATTCATCTCATGCTTCAAAAAAAATAAAAAAAATCTGACCAATTCGCCGTGAAAACTAGCTCCACTAGGCACATAACTTCTGCAACATTTAACGTAACTAACTGGGACTTGCTCAGTTGGCCAAATACCTGACTCTCATCGGGAGACTTGTTCAGCTAGCTACAAACCTCGCTCTCATCTATCTTTGAACCTGGCTCTTATCCTTGAGATTAGCGGTCTCAGATGGACTGCTATGAGTAATCTTAGGTCAAAGAGTTCGAAACTCTCTGGCTGCCTCCGCCCAATTTTCGATAAAACGGACACCTACGAGACACGGTTCAATTTTCTAAGGCAGGAGAAAAAATGGGCGCTGAAGAAGAGAAACTGGAGGTGAAACTAGAGGAAGAAGAGCAATCACGTCCCAATAGAAACCCTAACCCTAATTCCATCTCTCAAGATCAGTTCCTATCCTGGAAGCGACACAAGGTAATACAATTGTTTCTCCTTTTTTAGGGATTTTGTTAAAATATCTTCTGTGTTTATATTAAGTGCTTAGGGTTTGAACATATAGTTTAGGTAATTGGGGTTGGAATTGGATGGTAAACTTAGGTCAGTATATAAGTTAGTTAAGATGAGCTGGTTAGGTTGTTAATTTGATTAATGAAGGAGTCATAATTGTGCAAGATTGATAAGTAGAAGAAAAACTAGGTTTTTGGGTCTGAGGGATTGGGCAATGGAGTTGTATTCTGTTTGATATGTTTCTAATGGGCAGAACAATCTTGAGAGTGACTGATTAGTTGAATTTTATGTTGAATGTGTAGGAAGTTGGTGATTCTTCAAGAAAAGAAGAAGCTGCTAGAAAGCGAGCAGAAGATGTTATTGCAGGAACTGTACCAATGAATGGTCGGGAACTCTTTTTGCATGAACCTTGGGTATTTGACAACTCTCGATATTAATCCAGGTTTGTCAATGTAGATTTCAGTATTTTTGTTGACACTTTCACTTAATGTAAGGAAGAACTTTCATTTTTAGAACTTTGATAAGCACTTGATTATGTAAGGAAGCACAATGCTTCTGAATTCTTTTTACTTCAAACATCCAGTCGAATTATTATGGCATGTGATTTTTCATTTATGTGTGATGCATTGAATACCGTAATGAAGCAAAAACAATAAACAGCAACCATGTAATTGTAGCTTGTAGGTGACATTGGTTGTTAAATTGGCATGATTTTCAGTATTCTCCCTTCACTCAGCTGTTTTTCTTTTTTTCATTTTTGTGTGAATGCGAAACAGATAATCTAATCATTGTTTTAAAAGATTTAATTCAGTGTTTTGCTTAGAAGGAACGTCAGTCCTCCTGTTATACAGTATAATGCTATTTGTTGAACATAAGTTATGGGTTCTTCATATATCTTAATTTTGTGTCCTGTTTGTTGATTTCCAGGTATTGCTCAGGAAAGTTAAATTTGCTAATCTCATTTGGTGGGTTCTTAGCTGTATGTAAACTGTGTTGCAAAACGAGGTTTCATTTTCTTTTTCTTGTTTACGTCTTCTTCTTTTTTTTTGGCATGATATCACCTTAGGAACCTCTGAGATTCTGTAATTAAATTTAGGAAACGTATCCAGTATCCAGTAATGCACCAGATGATTAAAATGAGATCACATTCTTTGGGTCTTCATTTAGATGTGCTACCATGATGTATGATTATCCTTCTGATAAACTGCAAAGTTTCTTAATTCTAATTTCTTATAGGAATTAAATTTATTACTGTGTTTAATAGAGAATGTGTTATCTTCATGTATATGATACTCCCTCCGTTCCTAAAAAAGAGTTACTATTGGTTTTTCAGTTTGGCATATTTTTAGGCTAAAATGGAAAAGTGATAGTACCTCTTTTTCAGGAATGGAGGTAGTATTTAGTATTTACTATAATAAACTTCTTATTAGGAAGAAATGAACTCTAGGACACAACTTAAATTGGCGACTTGTATTGATTCAAATCAATACCAACAAATGGGTGATTGTAAATGTAGATCAGTTTACTAGTACCGTGATAAAAGAAGACCCCTGAAAGAGGGTCTCTGTACCAACACACTTTGTGTCTCCTAGGTAGATTAGATTATTAGAATTCCCATCGCATAGTTCAGTTTTCAATTTTGTGATTTTGTGGAGATCTATGTTTGTAGTTCCCTTCCCTTCTTCCTCAGGTTTGATAAATTCAGCATCGTCCTTTCATGTTATTGTCTGTTTCTCAATTGCTTGTTAGGAACTTGTTAAGTGGTTGTTTTCTATTACCTTGCCCTGCAAAGAAGATCAATTTCTTTGTCTTTCACCTGTTAATATTGTTTCAAAACCCATTCTTATTTCATTCATCTTTTTAAATTCTCTCTATCTAGTTATTAGCTATACGGCAATCTGTAGAGAAAACAAACCTTTCCAAAGATGTTCCTTGTATAAGGTAGTACTCCTTGGCATCCAAGACTCAAAATAACTGGGGGTTGCTTACTTGTTTGTCCTTCATTTGATATCGACGTCTTATTGCTTCTACTTCTTGTCACAACTGTTAGAGACCTTTGACTAAAACAGTTGTGTACAATCCGACAGGCTTGATTTGTTATGATAAACATAAATAGGACAGGTGAAATTGAATGAGAAATATGTCTACTTTTTTGCTGCGGACGAAAATAACGTAAGTACTTTTTGTATGCATTTATATACCATGAATAATACTATTGATCAGTGTTTGAAAGCCCTAAATTCATGCGGAAAGTCGAGGCTCCTGTCAGGCAATATGATCGAGATTTTGCAGATTTTCTAGAGAATCTATGATTAACTGATCTATTTCTTTTGTTGTCCAAGCCTGTAATAAGCAGTCAGTTAGGATTGCCATCTGAAAAGGAGGGGGTCGGTGCATTAGTTAAGTTACTAAACATTCCAATTGGTTGATCACAAATAAAAAAAAAAAACTAGTCTGTTACTAGTCATGGACAAACACACTTTATCTCCTGGGTAGATTACATTACTAGAATTCCCATCCCTTAGTTCAGTTTACAGAATTTTGTGATTTGTGGAGAACAATGTCCCTTCTTCCTCATGTTTGATAACGTCAGCATCATTCTTCCATGTTATTGCCTGTTTCTTATTTCAGTACTCAATGGAGGTGCTTGTTTTAGGAACTTGTCTAGTGGTGTTTTCTGTTACCCTCATACCCTGTCACACAGAAAAGATCGTTTTGCCTGTCTTCACCTGTTAATATTGCTTAAAACCCATGTAATCTCATTTATCTTGTTAAGCTATAGCGCAAGTTGTCAAGAAAAAAGACCTCTCCAACGATGTTCCTTGTCACCCAAGATTTAACTTAAGAGATTTTCTACTTGTTTGTCCTCCATTTGATTTCAACATTTTATTGCTTCCACTTCTCGCCACTCTTTGAATGAAACAGCCGAATACATCAGGTCGGAGGCTCGATTTTTTATGATAAAACATAAATTGGACAGGTCACAGGTGGAATTGAATGAAAAGTCTGTCTACTTTTTTGCCGCAGAAGAAAAGAATAATAGAGTTGTGCAGTGATTGGGATCCCCAAAATTCATGCGGACATTGTCTAGGCTTCTGTCAGGCAATTGAAAAATGTTTTGAGTTTCTACAGATTTTCTGTCAGGCAATTGCATGCTACCGACCTCCGAAAATTTTCATAGCGTATGAGTTATGGCGCTGACCGAATTGCATTGTTCATTTAGTATTGATTGTACGCGGCTAGCTAACACAACAATTGTCCATTGCTTTTACTGTCCAAGCCCGTAATAAGCAGTCAGCTAGGATTGGCGGATTGCCATGCCATCTGAAAAAGAGGGAGTCAGTTCATTAGTTAACAGGAAGATTGAAGGAGAGAAACTATGTCTTTAAAATATCAGCTTTTATGAATACAGAGTTGCAAACAATGGATGATTACATTACATTTCAGTTAACGTTGGTGCCAAATTTTATAGTGTGAGTTTTAGAATGCATCAATTTTCTTAGTTTTTCTGCTGAAAGCTGTGGATCAAGTTTATTTTGCATCATATTTGGCAAATATTGGCCTGCTCCAGGGTCTTAATACAATTTTGCAGAAAAAGCAAAAGTCATGCTCGAGTCATTGATCAATAACAGTCTGCATCGAAACCCTCCCTAACTTGCCAATTCAGAGTAAGAATCGAAATTGAAAAATCGTAGAGACTCGTTCCTTTTTCTTGCCCGACTCCTTTAGTACCTAAAATACCCTTGCGTTTCTTAACATTATTTGGAAAGGGTAATTGAAAATCGAAGGGCAGTTTTTGTCAAAAAGATATCCGCCCGTTGCATACCTCCTCGGAAAGGGACTTCTCGTACTGAATGTATAAAAGTAAACCGTCTGTTTGTGTTTTTGTCTTACAGAAAAAAACTTCCTCTCTAGTCTCTCTGCTAGTATCCGTAAGTATTTGCGCTGTTGCTTTTGCTGCTTACATCGTCTTCTTCAGATCAAAAGTAGTTTTAGATTCAGATAGATTAAGAAACAATGGGGGATGGGGGTTGTAGACCTTTGGGTTTCTTGATTGGACTTCCGTTTGGTCTCATTGCGTTGGTTCTATCTCTTGTTGGTGCTGTTATTTGGGTCCTTGGGTAACTTATTCTGCTCCTTATTCTATTTATCTTTCTTGATTTCCTTACATTGTAGTCGTTTAATGCTTATGAAAAAATCCCTATTACAGAGGTCAAATCATCCAAAATTCATATTTGCAACTTATGGTTACAGAATTTTTAGAAATAATTGATGATGATGATGATGATGATGAACAAGATTAGACTTAGAGATCATAAACTCTTACTTCTCTTTTGAAATTAGAAGAATTAGGTTTAAGCATTCAACCCCCCCTGCCTGAGTCAATGTAAGTAAGAACAACAGATTAGTTCTCACTGAAACTAAAACGGAAAAAGCGGAAAATTCACTTTAATGACCAGAAAATTCTCAAAACCTGCAAACAAAATAATCCATAAAAAAAGAGAGGTATTTTTTGTTTTGGTCAAATGAGGATTTAGCCAAGCCGGAATGATTATTTTTGGTTGCATTATTATTATTATTATTATTATTATTATTATTTTGACAGAAATTAAAAAGGGCAAATTTATTACTACTAGTTTATTACTATTTGATTTGATTTGATTTTCTAATGAGAATTCATTGGTACTGATTGCAGGAGCGTATTGAGTTGTATATGCCCATGCTGCATATGTTGTGCTGGAATTGCTAACTTTGCTGTATCACTCGTCAAACTTCCGTTCAGTATCATCAGATGGTTCATTGATCAGATCCCTTGTTAACATACACCCAGCCCAATTATCTTCGTTCCGGGTATGATCGATGCTGATTTTGCTCATTTCAATTTATTTTCCCTTGATGTCCCTTTTATTGTCATTGTATTATCGACTGAAGGAATCAGATTATTGATTGAATAGAATAGTCCAGTTGTAAACATAACTTGGAATTTAATTCGTACTATAGTACTCTTCTTTACCTCTTAAATTTTTATTTATTTATTTTTAAACGGCAAAAAGACAAAGATTAAATTTAAAAAGTTTTGACTCACCAAAGTAGCGACATCAATACTACAACAACATCCTGATTTCAAAGCATATTAGACAAAGCAAAACCTGAAAACATACGCGAGCTTAAACCTTAATTAAAACAACAAGCATTTTATATCTGCTATCAATGGATTTGAATCATTTTCTAGATTATCGTACAATTTTGCATTGCGCTCATTCCAAACACACCACCAGATAGCAAATGGAAGTAGACTGCATATTCTCCTAATCATGCTTTTAGATTCTTTGACTTCTTATCGCCCCATTCCCGAAGATTGTCTATGTTCAATTATGGCGACATGAGATGTCAACATTTCTTTCTTTGTTTTCGTTAACGGTTGTCGTCTACAAGAATACGTATGTCGATGACATTCTTGACCCTGAGACCAAATGTACATTTCCCTTGTTATTTTGCTTCTATTAGGACAAGTCTTAGTGGAATCCAAGCTATTCCAAGTTTGGAAAAAGTGGAAATGTCAAGTCTAATGGCTTCCAAGTTGGGTTGTTCCACGCTTTTTTCAAGGCATATTCCAAGATTTCACGAAAAGGAGCTTGCATTTTAAGAGAAAGTGGTAATCCGAATAGCATTCAGAATTGTGCTCAATCTTGTGGTTGGATTTATTTCTTAATTTGATTGTCTATTTTTAATCGTCGATTTTGTGGGTCAAGATTGAATGGTACTATGGGAAGAATTTCATCTTCCTAATTCCATGACACCTAAGCATTTGGAATAGTACTACTGACAAAAGAGAAACAAGTTGGACTACCACTTAACCGGTTGACCTTGAATGGTACTACTGCATCAACAACAATATTATTTTCTGCAACCCCCAAAAGGAATTCAATTATCTCATTTCATAATTGTTTGCCTATAAAAAAAATATTTTTCGCATCAAATCCATTCAAAAGCCAAGTTCAAATCTCAATTTCTGAGAGAAAGTGGATTCAAAGAGACCTGATTCAGGTGCCTTCTTATTATTCTACTCATGCAATATTCTCTTCTTCCCATGTAGAAAAAAAATAACAAAACCTAAAATTTAGATACTGGTAAATGCCCAAATCCTAGGTGGCATAAATTATATTCCTATGGTGCTTAGTACCATAGTGCAGGAGCTTATATGTCCTCTAAAGAGATAAAATTCTGAATTGTGCAACAACTATCACTCTAATCATAAAGATTTCAACCCTTTTTTCTCTGTGTAAGATAGATGAACATAAAAAAAAGTTATTAGAATGTGCATCAAAATATCCAATTCCAGAAACTGTGAAGATATCATATGGAACTCCTAGATTTAGAGCAGATGCGTCAATTTTATCATCAATTGTATTTAGAGTTGCGATATTAACCTCTCAAATATCATTGGAAACTAAAGTTACAATTGGAATGATGATTACAGCCTCACATAATCAGATTTCAGATAATGTTGTTAAAATTGTTGATCCAAGTGGTGGTATGTTGGCACCAGAATGGGAAACTTTTGCTGATTTACTTGTTAGTGCCATACTTAATTATAAGAAATTGGCATGGCATTCATCATCTTATAATATCGATTCTAAGCCTATTGAAAGTTTTATCAAGCAAATGCACCCAAATAAAATCATATATCACCTCATTTACACATATACCTGAGTATTTGTAGTACTTGTATTTGTTAGAGCATTGCTCGGTCGAACTCGCATGCGTTGCTATCTCAAGCATGTTTGTCAATATTAGTGATCAAAACTATAAGTCTTGATTACTAGCCTATTAGAGCTAAGGTCTTGGATTAGGATAGAAAGTGTAGTTGAGCTCAAGACTCCACGGAAATCATCATACAAGACGAAGGACTACTCAAGGAACTGGTAGATCTTCATCAACTAAAAGGTATGTGGAGACTTGAACTTATCTGTCACTCAAAAGTCTATTTACTCCATCTCCTACTCTTGAGACAAAAGCCGTTTTGATATATAGACTTTCATTATACACATTTGCTAGTTCGAGCCGAGTTTATCTCGCCTATCTATTTCTCGAAATGTGTGTTGATAAGTTTTCGCTTTAGCCGAATTCATCTTTATCAAGTGACGAAAGTCATGTTATGTTTCAATCACTTTGAAAATTGCTCTGACGAAAAATGGTCTGTGAATAACGGCTATATAACGTTCTCTGAGAATGTTTCAATGATTGAAATGAGAGTTTAGATTACATAACCATAGGTAGGATATAAGCATTGTTGTGTAAACACATATATGCATAAGTCCTTATTCCTTGAACCAAAGTTTGCGAACTTTGTTGATCAAGAGAAACGGAAGTGGCGTGAGCCAAGTCCGCGAACTTGCGTAACTTCTCGGCCCGAGATTTTCTGCTGGATTTTGTGTAGCCTTCCAGGAGCTTAAGTCCGCGAACCCAGTCCGCGAACTTGAGCAGGTTATATCTAAAGTCGTTTATTCTTGAACTAATGTTTAAATAAACTAAGGAATGCTTTTGTAAACCGTGGGTATAAAGTTCATGAACCGATACGAGTGAATCAAACCGATTTTGCTTCAATTGTGTCTTGTGTAGTTACATAAGATTTCCTTGCAATTGAACAACTCTCTAACTAGTTCATTTGAGTCATTTGAACTAGTTATGGTGAAGAAGAATAAGGTTGATATGAGAGTAATCATATGGCTAACCATTTGGTTGACTTGTTGAACCAACAAATGTTAATGTTTCGGTACGGTTCATAAACCAAAAATTGGACATTTCATTTGTGTGTGACAAGCTAAGTTTTCGATCTAACGGTTGAGAAATATTAGCTTGAATCTAATCAGGTTTTCATCTAACGGTGAATATTGAATGCTTTGTTACTAAGCTAACATTGATTGCAAACCCTGATTTGAAAGTGTATATAAGGGAAAACTCTAGCAACTGGGAAACCTAATCCCCACACATTCGGTGTGATACTAGTTGTGCTAAGCTAGAGTTGATGCTCCTTTAACCTTTGGTTTCTTCTTCTAAACCAGTTTAACGACTTAAAGACTTCATTGGGATTGTGAAGCCAGACCGATACTACTTTTATCGTAGTTGTGTGATCTGATCTTGCATCTTCTATCGTACGAGTACAATTGTAATAATTGGCTTGAGATTTCTATCTCCGATAAGCAAGATAAAAAGTAATCACAAACAAACTTCGTCTCATCGTTTGTGATTCCGCAATATCTTTTTTCGCTGCGTCGATTAAGATTATTGTGAGGTGATTGATAATACTAAGTTGTTCTTCGGGAATATAAGTATGGTATTATTGATTGGTTCCTGTTCACCTTGATTTATCAAAAGACGGAACAAAACTCGTTGGTATATTCGTGGGAGACGGATTTATCTATTATCGTAGACTTTTTTGTGTGATACAGATTTGTTTATTAAAGTCTTCGACTTTGGGTCGTAGCAACTCTTAGTTGTGGGTGAGATCAGCTAAGGGAATCAAGTGCGTAGTATCCTGTTGGGATCAGAGGCGTAGGAGCATAACTGTACCTTGGATCAGTGTGATATTGATTGGTGTTCAACTACAGTCCAGACCGAAGTTAATTTGGAGTAGGCTAGTGTCTGTAGCGGCTTAATACAGTGTGTATTCAATCTGGACTAGGTCCCGGGGTTTTTCTGCATTTGCAGTTTCCTCGTTAACAAAATTTCTGATGTCTGTGTTATTTCAATTTCTTGAAATAATACAGGTTGTGCGTTAGATCATCAATTAGAGTAATCCAACCTTTGGTTGTTGATTGTCATTGATTGATCCTCGGATATTGGTCTTTGGTACCATCCGAGTTATTCCTTGTATTTGATTAGGACTCGTTGATTTCTATTAGCTTGAGTAAATCAAATCAAGAGAGAGATATTAACTCCTTGAGATACTTTTACCTAGATTGAGTATGACTATCTAGTTGATTCTCTAGAAAGTATTTCGGAGTTAGTCCATACATATTGCTAATCGAAATATTGGGTGGTGTTATTAGACCCCCGCTTTTTCAGTATTACTTTCTTCATTTTTCTTATTTGGTTCTTCACTTGAACCTTCACGCTTATAAATGTCTTCGTTTAGGTTTTTTTCATCGATTAAATTTTAATTATCTACAAAATCTAGCATCTTTGGATCGGTATCCAAAACAATGTAAACATTTTCTTCTTGTTGAGATAAAGATTCCCCAACGTCATATTCCTCACTAAGATCTCTTATTTCTCCTCAATTTTTTGAAAACCCTAGTGTTTTTACTTTTCCTGCAAAACTTTTTTTTTCTTCTTCTCTTTCTAGAACTAACAGTATTCTAACACAATCTAATCAACTAACTACAATTTATATGTTTTCTCGTAATCAACTAACTTATTAATCTAGCCGCTGATTCACAACTAATTAACCAAGGGTGATAATTATCCATTACCAAAAATATGTGGATAAGGGGTTGTTAATTTTAATCCAAAATGACCTTATTTTGTTTAATGTCCCTCAATTAAAAGGCATATCCCCAAATCGTGGGTTCATTTTTATCTGGACTATTGGACAATGAAGTTGTATTAATTTATATGCGTGTCTCATGAGCAGAAATCTTGAGAGTGACTGACTAGTTTTTTTTTTTTTCCATATATAGGAAGTTTTGGTGATTCTTCAAGAAAAAAAGAAACTTTTAGAAAGGGTGCATAAGATGTTGCTAGAGCATTGCTCGGTGGAACCCGCCAAACGTTGGCATGTCAAATTTAATTCTTAATCTCAGAGTCGCTTGATATGATTACTAAGTTCAACTTCATTAGGTTAGACTAGGAACATAAAAATATCAAGACTTGCTCTGGTTACTCACAAAAACCTGAAGACTTATCGAAGAAAACGAAGACATCACCCTCCAGTTCGAGGTTGGTAACTACATGCTTGACTTGTTCCTTTTTTATCTTTTGTTTTTTCAAGTCTATAGTCATTAAAAACATAACATACGAAGTTAAGTTTGTTTATATTGATTGATGACTTTAATTTAAGTGTACTGGTCATTATACTATGATTAAAGTGGTTGTTTCTACAACTTAAGAATATGGAGATACGAAGTATAGTTTATCTATGGACTTGTGTTCTTGATGATGCACTAATTGGCAATTCGTTCGTGTCTAGTGTGTTAAACTTCATAATGAATGCAAATCTTGAAATTATGTTTGAAAATAATTTCAGAGACATAGTTTAAGAATGCAGACTTGTGAAACTTATTTCGTAGTTAAAATCTGAATTTTTGGACGATCCCTTGTGGCAAGGATCGATCCCAAGACTGATCCTGGCGGTGTTTAACTTGTTTTTACATTTTTGGTATGCTTGTTCTTGTTGTTTTTTTTTTTGTTTTTTGTTTTTGCAAACATCGAAATGTAAACAAGTTAAACTAGAAATATTCATAAGTGTCGAGATAGTGATATGAACATGTATTCAACTCTAATATCTTTAATACTCAAGGGAAGATTGATTTTGAATAATTATTTTAATGTTGAATTATATGTTTATCATATCCCATAGGTTTATGTTCAACTCGACACTTATTAGTGAAGTATATGGAGGTGTGCTAGCTAATATTAGTTATCATCTATGAGAGATATCGGTTTAATAGTTGGATTACAATTGGTATATGCTATTTCGGAAATAAATATTCATTTCATATCTTAAGGATTTTCGAAATTGGTAATGTTTTGTTTTCCTAACAAATCTTGATCATAGCACTATAAATAATGGAATCTTCGATTCTTGCAAATTCATCGTTGACAATGATGTGGTTGTCTTTACATTAAGAGTAATTTACTTTCTCACTACTCAAGATTTATGTGAAACAAGGGTAAAAAAGGATCGTTCCCATAGAGAGGTTTGGGTTGTCATTTGGTTTCAATTACTTATATAAAATAAGCGGATTTATGAATAATTTAAAGCCAACTAAACTAAAAGGAAATAAATAGTTGATACGAAGAAAATATTGGTTACAGATTCGTTTTATTCACAAACACGTTCTTTTTTGAAGAATTAGAATTCATATTTAATCTCTGATTATCAAAATCCCTAGAATACTTTTGGTCACAAAAATATCCCGTAAATTTTCTAAAATCATCGCATTTACGTAAAACGACGCAAATATGAATTCTATCTAGAGAACAACCTAACATGTAAAAGCAATGATTAAGTTTAATTTCCCAAACGCATTAAGATTCATGAAATTAGGATGATCAATGTAATTAAATACTACGTGTAGACAATTCAACAAAGGTCATGATTCACATGTGAGTGCAGGGAAAAATCACTACAATCCGTAATCACAGTATGCTACTTATAATCGAGAAATATCACTTTTGCATATAATAAACCCTAAATTAGCTATATATATGGATGTGCGTTCAATTAATTGGCCACTTAACTAAACAACATCCAATCTTGTTGTATTACGTTGATTATGCAAGGCAATATTTATAGTGAATTATGAACGATAAATTAAGATCAAACGAATGTATATTAAACCAAAAATCATGTTTGCAAAATCAAACTACATCTTTAACCGATCGTCATAAGATGTAGGTTAAAAATGTGGGTTTTTAAAATATTTCGGAAGTTGTCCTTCCCACCATTCAACGTGTTGCAGGATTTCTCTCTTCATTCCTACCTGTACACATGTGAGAATCATAAAAGTACGTCTTTTGAGTGCAATTTCATAAAACCCTTTTTGGTGAGGCAGAAGTCGAGGCGAATGCTTATTGATCGCTCTCAAACACGCGTTCTCTCATTATGGTGTGGTTAATTCTCACTCAACATTTAAGAATGAGAATATGTTCTTTAGTATTTCTAACTTCTTATTACTAGCATGCAGAAACTCTATGTTCTTATAGCTCTTTGGATGCTTGCGACGCTGGAGCGCTTTGAAGTTGGAGTAGGTTTTGTGGGTATATCTCTAGTAAGCCCTCACGAGACTATAACTCATCCACTATGGACACCTAGGAGTTTAAAGGCTTGTTATACATGCTAAGTTTAACTGTATTCTCGACGAAATGGAGTTGCATGTATTAAGTTCAGTTTGATTTGCTCGAGGACTAGCAAAGTCTAAGTGTAGGGGAATTTGATAGGTGTAGAATACGCCATATTTATTATCTTGTGATTATGCTTTCTTTGCTAGTTTTCTTGTAAATTATGTATTTTACGCGTGTTTTTGAGTTATTAGGTACTCTGGAGTCATACTGAAGAAAATAAGAAGGAATCACTTAATTTGAGAAAAAAAAGGAAAAATTGGCATTTCAACAACGAACACTATTTGGAGCCCAGTCGTGGTTAAGGGGCAACTCTCTGGAGGAGTAATAAAGACAGTCTGATGTGGTTAAGGGGAATCCAACTGGGTAACCCTTATCAAAGCGACCGGGTGTCAATAACCATCCCAACCTATAACCCTAGAATTCAGAGAAGGGTCTTTCGTTTCTCAATCATTGTTATCTCCTGAATTTAATCAAATAAAGAGAGAGACAGACAGAAAGAGGCGCAGCCATGGAGTAACTTTGAAATTGAATCCAAGGTTAGTAATTAGCAGCGGCTACTGTCGATTCTAAGAACAGTTATGGCTCAGATCGAGATGAGTGGAAGTTTGGGTCAAATTAAGTGAGTAAGCTGCAGATTTAAAGGGGTTCTATGATGTGCTAATTCGAATCAAGAAGAGACAGTGCAGATTAAGGTTTTGATGGATTGAAACAGGTAGGAAATGGTGGTCGCTGTAATGGGTTGTGGTGTTGATTGAAATCCAGAGAAGATGTAGAGAGATGGGTGTTTATGAAGAGTTATTGCAGCTGATTTTCATGGGTTTTGGGCGAAGACTAAAAGTGAAGAAATGGATCTGAGATTTACAGGAATTGAAGATTGAAGAAGAGAATTGGGTAGTTGTTTTCTGAGATCAACAGAGAAGAAGAAACTGTGAGGCTGAGATGGAGATGGAGATGAGAAAGTAGAGAAACTGAGATGCTAAGGTTCAGATCGAGAATTGTTGAAGGTTGGGTTTGATGAGAGACTCAGGGAGAAAGAACAAGAAATGTTGCAGATGCAATTGCAGGTGTTGGTGTTGCTATGTTGAGAACTGTTGTTGTTGTGTTGTAGGAAATGAATGAAATGCTGCTTGAGAATTAGATGTATGTTTAGGACAGGTTTCTACAGGGAGAAGAATGGCCTGAAATTGTCTGGGAACTGACAAGAATTCAAACAGAACTCGGCCGAATTTCTATGTTGCCGAGTTAACTCGATGACCGATCCATCCATGTGATTCAGCTGAATAAGATCAGTTAGCCGAATAAGATTATAACTCGATGAATGACTCCTTCCTTGACTCCCAGTTGACTTACGAAGACCGTTAGTCTGAGAGTTAAATATAACGGAATATTCCGTCGGCGGAGAAGATTATACCAGTGACCGTCGGTTCCGGTGATCCTATGGACTTTTCCGACTGCCCAAATTTGCAGAATTTTGTGTAAGTTTTTCTCATGGGTGTGAAGACTTGAGTTTGGAATTGGATGAAGAATTGAGCTTGGATTTGGAAAGAAAATATGGAGGATTGGATAAAGACTTGAACTTGGAAATTGAATTGCTAAAGGAAAGGGAGTCTATTCCTAAGAGGATTGCAAGCAAATTGACGCCTATAAATAGAGAACACTTCGCTTTTCTTTATTCTTTATGTGAACTCCTTAGCATGAGTAGCTAATTTTCTTATTGATTGAGGATGAATTCCTAGTTCTTGACATGATTTGAGTTTTTGTTTTAAAATCTACCTTGAAGTTTTTCACATGATTATCGTTTGTTTTTACTAATAGAAATGTTTATACATTCATGGTTGTTTGATAGATTATTTAGAGTGCACGCTGAGTTGATTTGTTAACTCAACCTAAAGCTAGTAGAAGTTAGAGAATACGTAATCGTTCTCGACACTTTACACAAGTAGAAAATATGAGACCTTGCAGAGGGATTCTGTGGAGCAATTTTATGTGAAAACAACGCTAGAAAGTGAACCAAGCGAACCGAGTTTAATTATTAGTACTAAACCTAAATTCATAAATCTTAATGCTTTCGGGGAATTACATATTGTAAGCGAACCTCAAGGTGGTTCTTTTGAATAGAATCTGATAACTAAGTGGGCATGTTACTCAGTGAAACAAGGAATTTTGGGGTTAGCTAAGCGAACCTGCTATCCTACGGTTGGTGATAATATGTGACTAATAAAAAGTGGAAAAGAACATAACTTGAATCTTTTGCAACGAAGAACGATTCTTTGATCTTGTCTCTCTTATTGATTTCAACTTTATCTTTTTAATTGCTTTGTTTATTTATTTTACTTTATAAAATCTAAAACCAAAACCCCACCCTTGTGACATTATAAGACAACTAAAACCTCTTGATCCTCGTGGGAACGAACTTAAATACCACCATATTACTTGTTAATTGAGTGGAAAAATATTCACTAATTTGTTGTGGTTACGACACGCATCAAATTTTGGCGCCGCTGCTGGGGAACCAATCTCAACATGATCCCTCACATATAGCCTCGTTAGGTCTAACACGTGGACATTAAATCGAGTGATGCAGATTAAAGGTATGGTTAAATGACTCGTTACTTTCATGCTATGATACCATATTGAAGTTCATGGGCCTAACTAATCTCGAAAACTGGCTTGAAAGGTTAGGGTTTCCCAAGGCTTATAAATCGCGGGATCATAGATAACTCGTACAATATGTGAGTAATCTCAACATAAATTCAAAAATTCTTGAACTTGAAGTATCAACCATTTAGACCACCAGAGTATCAAATTACATCTCCTTCACATCATCAACGGCAATAGTTTCGTCCATCCCTCGATATAACAACACGAGCCATTTTTTAAATTTTCTTTTTCTTTGAAATTTGAATTTCATATGCAACCCATCTCTCCAAAGACTCCATACATTCACAAATTAACAACACCATCACCTTGTTTTCTTTCTCAATATCCATGATTATCTTGACCAGTACTCACCACTTCCTCTATCTCCTCGGCTAGAACTATCAAGAATCCACCAGATAAACTCGACCTACTTTCTTCATTTCTTCACCTTTGAAATATCGTCTTCCAGGTAGAAAAATCTTCTCTTACAACTCTGTCATATTCCACTCTTATCTAAACTTCAAAATTCCTCACAAATCTTTGGTAAATATACCCATCAGAGTCCATGGCATTCCGGAGTTAACGTAGGTGCAATGGTCTTGAAATGTGAAGAAACTGCAATTGGGGAGGAATTGGTTGACCTAGATTTATGTTTCTAAGAAAAAAGGATTTAGGCACCTCCCAGTACCAAATGTGTCTACCCTAAGTAATTTGCAACTGTTGTCTACCTTTGTAATAATATGTTTTCTCACATTAGAGACTTGATTCTTATATGCGTTTGAGTCCACCAACTCCCAAGGTTGCAAAGCCATGCCTTAAGATTCTATTTCTCTTCTTTCATGTGAAATGACTCCAAAATACCTACAAAACCTAAAACAAGCGCAATATACATAATTTAAAAGAAAAATAACAAAGAAAGCATAACCAATTAATAATAGTTAAGGTGTTTTAGACACTTATCAAATACACATCTTGATTGACTGTGCGAGAATCCAACTTGTTAAGAGATATGAGTAATCTAATTAGGTGAAAATATATTGTTTTCTTTATTTAAAGTGGGATCAAGAAGCTTTTAATAGCACCTTTGGTTGGAATTAAATCGTATTGTATTTAGTAATTTAATTGATTGGGAACTAAAGTTATAGTTATACTTGATAGATCTAACTTGTTTGTTTTATGGTCATTCTATGATATAAAACAACTCAAGTTTGTTTGAGGATTCGAATATTACAGATCTAGTGATTAAATCGAGATCCGTAGATAGAACTATTGATCAATCAACGTTAACAAAATGCGCTCTGTGTGTGTTGATCAATAGCGGAATCAAGCTGTTTATAGTGAAGATATGATCTTTGTGATACTTCTTTCGCACTTGAGTCTCTGGGATCGAACAAGTTGTTTATCTTCATAAGCATAAAACTTGTAGAAATATCGTACAAACTGTCTTGTTGTATAAGTTGCTTTGACAGAGCTTGTTCACCAAGATTGATAATTTCGATAATTATTATATTGGTTTGATCTTTGATCAAAAGAGTCTATATTGAGTAAACGGAAGATCCTTTAGTCCACTTTCTCACTGATCCAAAGATTAATTGGGAGATCGATAAATTAGTTGGTTACTAAAAGCATATGTAGTCACTAATTGTTTTCGGTTACAACCCGAAAGAGATAAGGGTGGAAGTCTTCACATTGGTGAAGCAACTCGATATAGTGAACTTTGTCATTGGATTTATGTGCGCAGACCAAATTGGTAGTATGCGCAGGGATACCGAAGTAACTGAGTAATGAATAAGTGTTTACTTGGTATCAACTACACGAAGTTGCTGTAGTTAATTTTTATAACGCCTTAATTTATGAGAGTATTCAAAACTGAACTAGGTCATGGAGTTTTTCTACCAGAGAGTTTTCCTCGTTAACAAAACTGTTGTGTTTGTGTGCTTTTACTATTTTCGGAACAAAGTTGTTTAACTGTAAAACCATTAATCCTAGACTCGTATGCTTGAAAGCCATTGGATTATTTGTGTGTTTACTCGGTACCCTCGTCTTTTTTCAGATGTTATTACAGGAACAATATCAATGAATGGATCATAAATTTTTTTGCATGAGCCTTGTTTGAGAACTCTCAATAATAGTCCAGGTATGTATGAGAATTTTTTATTGTTTTTCTTTATGAATTTTAATCTTTTATTTATTGGTTGCAGGTAATCATATTGATTAACTATTTTTATTTTTCGATTTAGTCTGACTGCAATACAGATAATCTTATCATTAGATTACCCATTAGTCCTCATGTTATATTAAATTTTTTGCACCTCTAACTACTAAGGATATTTGTTGAAAATAATTTACGGTTTCTTTCATAAAAATTATATTAAATATGTTGTTTCTTGATTTTCAAATATTTCTCGATAAGGTGAGTGTGGAATCTCATTTAAGAGTTTTTAGTTGTATGTAAAATGTGTCGTTGAACAAGGTATCATTTTCTAGTTCTTGTTCCTTTTCTTTTTTGACATGATCATCACCTTATGGAACCTTTTTAATTTAAATTAGGAAAGATATGTAGCGGATGCACAAGATATATAGTAGAATGATAAGAGTCCATATCTCTTGCACGAGTCAATAAATCTTTTTCGTACCCTTTCGGACTTTCTAACAAGTTGGGTTGGCTCCACATGTTTAATATCACTTTAAATAAATGTTTCATCAAAGTATTCTTGAAGTTTCATGGTAGAAGTTTAATAGTAAGTGACCAACCCACGTTCTTCAATAACAAAAACTCCCACGTCTCCACCGGTAGAGTAATCATGTTTTGCAACACTAAAAACTGATCGAAAAATAATTTCCAAAGTCTGATATATATCCATGTATGTTGCAAACTTTTGAGCCTCTATTCTACGCAAAATCTCCCTGACCTAATACAAAAGGAGTATTTCATCTCCAATTGTCCAACATTAGTGACTAAGAATAAGAATTATTTTATCAAATCCTCCTAGTAGAAAAGTGAAGCCTACATCACATTTTGGGTTCTCATTTTTCATTTGCTTACAAGCACTGTCTATGACAGTAGATACAAGCTCGACATATCTTTCAACCGGGTAGTCACCAAATTCATGAAGTTCCTTTACCCCTTTCTGTATAGGTTCTTTGGAATTCTTGCAAATGTTTCCTGATCCACTATTACAATAGATTAGACGGCTACCTAAATATTTCATTCCAACACAATGAATCAATATTAATTTTTTCTCCAGAAATAAAATTTCAGTATACTAAAAGATAAAAACGTGAAGATAATCAAAATCTGAACCTTTTAACATATACTGACCACATAAACGAAATCATAAAATTGTATGTAAGCAATCAAAGTTTACATTACCATAACCGAAAAGAAGAAATCAGTTCTATTGATTAGTGTTGTATTTTGTAAAAACCTATTATCCAAAATATTAAAAATTTCCTACCCTAATGAAATTATATCTGTCAAAGTTAAATATTTGTTTTTTGGAATCTTGGCACCTACTTTGTCGGTCTTATTATGCATTATGGTTTATACCGAGAATAAATTTTGTCACAATTATTTGGTCATAAATATATTTATTGATGTTTTACATTAATTTAGATTTATATTTTCTACTTGTAGACACTGTTATTCTCGAGAGTGAAAGGGTCTACTATTACGTCACAGAAAAACAAAGAAGAATTCTTAATGGAAGCTGATCGTTTGGGGTTTCTTGTAAAGAAATTAGTAGTTGACATAGATAAAAAAAACAACGCGATTAATAGATAATCATGAAGATCACACCAAAGATTTTTCAGAAGATAGTGTGTCTAGAAAATACTATGTTGAGTTTTTTTAACATAATATCAAATGAATACGAAATTTCTGAAGACGAAAAGAGTGATATCGAAAAGCACTGGGTAAGGATAAAAAAGTTGCTAGTGACGTGTTCCAAAAAGTTGGTCACTTGGGATCTGGTTCCAACACCATTATATATTCTTTTGTTGGGCATAAAGCTTTATGTACATACAGATGTGTTAACCGTGTCATGCCAGCATATTCATCGACGCCACATGGTTCTAATTTGGTCAAAACACGAAAAATAAAAAAATCATGCAACAACATTGTGTCATGCCACCACATCAAACTTGGTGAAATGAATCCATGGAGCTGTTCTAAGTGTAGAAACGTTGTTCGTAATATTGAGTATTGACCATGGTTTTTGGGTGCAGATGAGCTGAACGCTCACAATCACGAATCCACAAAAGACATTAAAGGTATTGGTAGGACCGTACAAAATAGTTTTACCCTTATTGTCTCTATAGTAGCATAATATATGGATCTTAGGTGTATCTGTGTTAATATACCATTTAACTATGACTTAATGATTACAGTTTAATAAGTGTCGTTGGTACACTTAAAATATTCTATTACCATATAGTATCAGGTCAAAAAACCTGTTTAAGTATCTCGTTTCTTGGTTCAAATATTATGCTTTCAAACTTTACAAAAAAAAAATTGCTGAAAAGTTCCTCTCCATTGTGGATAGCAAGAAATTTTGCCATTTGAAAGATGAGAACCTATTCATTGGAAGTTTTCTATTGGCCTCACATGTAAGTATTAATTTATTATACATTTTCCCCCTAAATTTCAAGAAACATAAACGCAACACTCATCAATTATTTCATTTTATACTCAGAATCAGAAATTTACATTAAACAATAACCAATTCTACTATATTTCTGGTAAACCGAGAACCGGTGCTTTAGATCATGCGGAGAAACACCTACGCATCCCGGTTAAATATTTTAATTGCTTAGGGACAGGTTCATTGTTAGTATATAAGGTTATTAACAAACTTTGTATTAGTGTTGGGAAACCATTGGATGTCTTATGGATGAGGAAGGGCATGGAAGCAACGATCAATTGTGAGATGTAGTAGTGGAACAATACATGGTAAGTTACAAATTCTATAAAATTTATGAATTGATATCCTAAGAATTGAATATTAATTTTGGTTAGGTTTCTTGTGTTGGTCGATTTGGGCCGAAGAAAAAAAAAGATAAAGTTAAAAACACCAAGTTTATAACCTCTGATATGCTTCAGATCAATGAAAAGTGAGCCGCGGGAACAAAATGTGATGGCGCTACTTAGTCCTTTCACTGGAAACGAGAGAAAATAACTTTTTTTTTATTATTTTAGTTAATAGATTTTCTATAAGAGAATGTGTTTAATAGGAAGAAATGAAACTTAGAAAATAGTTGGGATTACTCGAATAAAATCATTACTTATAATAAATGGTCAAAATGAATGGCTAAAGAGTTTCCCTTATGTTTTTACCAAAGGGTGATTATAAATATAGTTTAGTTCACTACATAGGAAGTACCCTGAAAGATGGCTTATGTTGATATTTAGAAACACGCGTTATTCTTTTGGATGGATTAGATTATCAATAATTTTTTATATTCTTTTTTCAAAAAATAAAGATGCAAACATATTCGTATAACTAAATAGAACAATATACTATCAAACCTAACTAGAAAACACTCTAAAACTATTGGTATAACGTTTACTCGAATAGTTGGAGAGCATATGTAATTTGTTACTTTGAATATGTAACAAAATTTTAATAAGTTTAGGTTGATTATATCTCATCCAAGACCAAGACTAGATAGTCTGGATGACAATTAAATCTATCTTGGTCCGAATAAACATGA